>NW_027189356.1:0-264893 GCF_040958095.1 Procambarus clarkii
CTTCCCCCTCCCGGGGAGGGGGGAGCTGCGCAGACAGCGGCGCGGTGACGTATGACGTCATACTAGTTTCCTTGTTTTCTGTTGAAGAGTTCACTAGTTCGGCTTAGGTAGCAATTTTCACCAGAATAGGGGTTTGTTTTGGAATGCTTACCTTTCTGGATGCTTGACCCGGTCGATGGCAGACATAGAATGCTTCCAACCACACGGGGGTTTCTATAGGCCATTGCTCCCCTTGCCTCTCTGAGGGGGCCAGGTTCTGGCTCGTGGTCCCCGGTAGGCCCTAGAACTCCATACACATGACTGATGCCAAAGTCTGACATTAGCATATCAGCCGGTAAAGCTCCGGGGAGCCGACGGGGCTCCCCCCAGAAAAGAGGCATTGACATAGCAGGCACCAGAGGAGGTCTGCTCTGCCTGAGTTGTCAAGCGGGAGTTGCCACAAAGATATTATTACCTAATTACTTCAATGTCTGATTTTTTCAGAATTTTTTGCAGTAATATTATTCAATAGTGTGTAGTGTGATATATTTATATATACAGAGCACCACTTGGTTTCCGAACCCCTTGGGGACGAGACCCGTTGGTTATTATGTAAGTTCGTAAACGAGAAATGGAGGGAAAAAATAAATTAGAAATTTAAAAAAAAAATTATTGATTTTTAAAATAAACTCTAGGGGGAAAATCGACAGGTTCATAGCATAAATGCGACCATATTTTGTTTGTACTCACCAATAAATGAAGTCCTGATCTGCTTATGTTGATTGATGTTGATGTAGCATAGTTATTTACATGGAAGAGGTGGTGGTGGATGTTGATGGTGTTGGTTTGACTGAAGTTTTTGGGTTGACTGAAGTTGTTGGGTTGACTGGGCCAACATGAGATGAGTCAGGTGCAGGTGATGCAATGCGAGCTTTCTTGGAACCCTCTCACACCTCTGTTTGTACCACTCCCACACTGCATTATCAACACTCTCCACCTTTGCTTTACTTACTACCTTTCTATTTCGTATTGCCTTACAACTTTCACTTTTAGAGAAAGTAAAAAATTATAGGTTTAGCCTGAAGAAGATAAAAAACAGTACTTTTGCTAATGCCATATCCAACGCACACGACACTTCTCGGGACACCGTTCCCCACCTTCTTAATTATTTTAACTTTCTTCTCAAATGTCATCACTGACCTCTTTCTTTTATGTATCCCACTTGTTGATGCTTTCACTGACACAATGCGTGCATTTGGAGCCAACATGGTGCACGGAAGTTCCTTGATTGTGCAGATATATCCAACAAAGTCACGGAATGAACACTCCAGCCTTGTGACAAATCAATGGGAACAATAGGCTGAGAATCTGTGACATCACAGGGTAGCAGGCACCATAGAGGTGGCACCAAAAACGGTCAGTGGGCAAACTAAACCATCTCCCACCCACCACCACAGGCCGGTGCGACGCTTGTCTGGCTGCTTCCTCGCCCGAATTTGGTTCGTGTAGGGTAACTCCCACCCCGGTCGGTGTGAGGCTTGGCGGACTGCTTCCTACCTGAACTTGGTTCGTGTAGTGTGACTCTCCAACCCAATCGGAAAACCAAGTGATGCTCTATAATAAAATGTGTGAATCATCGCTACACTGAAAATTATGGTGTGCATATTAGTGATTCATTTATGTTCATAAAAAATAAACAAATAGTTTTGCAGATATTACACTACAGAAGTTACATATAAGTATCTGCATGTTTTGTTCACCATAACGAACCACTAAGATGTTATACAGAGTAAAAAATCAACGAGTAGTGGCCAACACACAGCAGCCAGCCAACCACTCACCACCACTTACTCCCTCAACACCACCTCACTCCCCAACATCCTCCTCCCACCATACTGATTTTTGCTTTTATTCACTTTATATAAGTATCTACATGTTTTGTTCACCATAACTGTTCAACTAAGCAAATATTGTGCCCAAAGAGCATAGTGGCCACCCTTACACAGCATGACATGTCATACAGATTAGGCCCCATCCTCACCAAAATGCCTTCTCCCAACACTTCTTTTGCTGTTATTACACTATATATACACATTATATATAAGTATCTACATTTGTGTTCACCATAACGAACCAATAAAGTTGGTATGCTGAGTCAAAAAGCAGCAAGGAGTCACACCAACCAGCCCGCCACTGGCTGCAACTCCCTCCCTCAACACCTCACTCGCCAACATCTTCCTCCCACCATACTGTTTTTGCTTATATTCACTATATATAGATGTTATATATAAGTATCTGTACGTTTTGTTCACCATAGCGAATCACTAAGCCGGAATAGTAAGTACAGGCAGCAACTGGTGGCCACATAGATTCGGCAGACGATGCTACAGCCCCCCCCCCACACTCAATATTACTCCTCTCACTGCACAGCACAAAGTGTCACAACAATCCTGCTATTATCATAATCCTGGTCATTTTTACCACAGTCAGGGGTCTTCTGTAATACAATCATTGCTAAATAATACCGGTTACATATATGTTTTTACATTTTTTAGGCGAAGCTGTAATCACAAGCTGAACAGCAATGCTGTGAGCTCATGCTGTGTGTGCCAGCCTTGGTGGCTCACTTAGTACTGAGGCCCTCACATCCAGGAATGTTGCCCATGATTTTTTTTTAAATGGCTTCTGTTTATAAGAGCCTTGAAGAAGGTGCTGTGAACCCCGTGTGTCTGTGGGCAGTTTAAATTTTGTGTAGTACTCTAAAACTTCATATGCAGTGATGCGCACTTGTGCGTCAGTTATTCAAAACTTCATATGCAGTGTTGCGTAGTTTAAGGGTTAAATCTTGCATGGTACTCCAACACTTTAATAGGTTTGGTGTGCAATTCTGCGATAGTTACACACCCCAGCTAGTAATGTGTTTGTTTTGCAGTTTAAGGGTTAAGCCCTGAACAGCAGAAGGGTTAAGGGTGAGTTTGTTAGCAGTTAACCAAAGATGAACTTTATTTAGTTCAGTATTCACTGTATCATTCAGAGTAAGACGGTCAGGATTGGAGGAAATGAAGGTTGTGTCATCAGCAAATAAAATTGGGTTGAGGTGTTTAGAGGCATTTGGAAGGTCATTAACCCTTGGGAGGCAGCAGCTATGGGGCTAAGGCCTTTAACACTGCCAGGGACAGCAGCAAAATTAAAAAAAAAAATTGTCTTATAAAAGTGTTCATTTGTGTTCCCTGAGCATGTGGAATAAAAAAAAATTCATTGTACAGAGGTACCTCGAATAACGATCACCTGAAATGGAGAACATTTTGGGTAACGACTGGCCCGATCGCCGACAATTCGTCTTGTATGGCGACTGCTCGTTTGAATAACGATGACACCACATGATTGGGTCGCGCTGCTTCTTGCACATTCTCGGATGCCTCCGACGATGCAAATAAATTATGCTGTTTTTGTTTAAAGATGCTAATGATGCTGGGATATAAAGGGGTGACTGCTGAGATGTTGCAAAGCATTGACTTTTTTGTAGAAAAATTGAAAAAAAAATAGAACAAATGTCAAAAAGGTTCGTGCGGTGTTCGGCAGGTAAACTGCTCCATGTTTCTTAAATAAAAAAAAAAACAAAAAATAAAAAAAAATGAAAAATTTTGAAAAACAGAACAAATGCCATAAAGATGCATTCAGTGTTTATTGAGTAGGCTGCTCCATTATTGAGACGTAAATGAAAAATGCAAAACAAATGGAACACATTTGAAACAAAGAAAGATTGCTATAATGGGGCAGCCTTCCTGACAAACACTGAATGAACCTTTATGGCATTTGTCCGTTTTCCAAATTGTTTCAACCTTTTTTTATTTTTTTATTTTTTTTATTTAAGAAACATGGAGCAGCCTACCTGCCGAGCACCAAACGAACCTTTTGCTATAAGACAAATAAAAAAAAATATTGAACAAATTTGAAGAAAGAAAAATGTCCTAAAGGTTTGTTCAGTGTATGTAAGGTAGGCTGCTCCATTATTTAAAACATCGAATATCATAATGATGTTTTTCGGTGGTAGAACGGATTAATTTGATTTCCATTATTGTCAATGGGGACATTCGTTTTGTATGACGTCCGTTTCACATGATGATCACAGAGCCGGAACGGATTAAATTCGTTATTCAAGGTTCCACTGTACTTACCTACCCTCTCTGCCACCCACCACCTTAGTCTACCATCAGCCACCCACCTCCTTAGTCTACCATCAGCCACCCACCACCTTAGTTTACCATCAGCCACCCACCACCTTAGTCTACCATCAGCCACCCACCACCTTAGTCTACCATCAGCAACCCACCACCATAGTCTACCATCAGCCACCCACCACCTTAGTCTACCATCAGCCACCCACCACCTTAGTCTACCAGCAGCCACCCAACACCTTAGTCTACCATCAGCCACCCACCACCATAGTCTACCATCAGCCACCCACCACCTTAGTCTACCATCAGCCACCCACTACCTTTGTCTACCATCAGCCACCCACCACCTTGGTCTACCATCAGCCACCCACCACCTTAGTCTACCATCAGCCACCCACCTCCATAGTATACCATCAGCCACCCACCACCTTAGTCTACCATCAGCCACCCACCACCTTAGTCTACCATCAGCCACCCACCACCTTAGTCTACCATCAGCCACCCACCACCTTAGTCTACCATCAGCCACCCACCACCTTAGTCTACCATCAGCCACCCACCACCTTTTGTCTACCATCAGCCACCCACCACCTTAGTCTACCATCAGCCACCCACCACCTTAGTCTACCATCAGCCACCCACCACCTTAGTCTACCATCAGCCACCCACCACCTTAGTCTACCATCAGCCACCCACCACCTTAGTCTACCATCAGCCACCCACCACCTTAGTCTACCATCAGCCACCCACCACCATAGTCTACCATCAGCCACCCACCACCTTAGTCTACCATCAGCCACCCACCACCTTAGTCTACAATCAGCCACCCACTACCTTAGTCTACCATCAGCCACCCACCACCATAGTCTACCATCAGCCACCCACCACCTTAGTCTACCATCAGCCACCCACCACCATAGTCTACCATCAGCCACCCACCTCCTTAGTTTACCATCAGCCACCCACCACCATAGTCTACCATCAGCCACCCACCACCATAGTCTACCATCAGCCACCCACCACCATAGTCTACCATCAGCCACCCACCACCATAGTCTACCATCAGTCACCCACCACCTTAGTCTACCATCAGCCACCCACCTCCTTAGTTTACCATCAGCCACCCACCACCTTAGTCTACCATCAGTCACCCACCACCATAGTTTACATTCTGCCACCCGCTCGGTCTTCTGCCGACACATCCACCCACTCTGCCCTCTCTGCCAACCATCTCAGGACTGCCCGCCTGCACACATTGACACCTGCCCGACCACTGCTGCCTGCCTATCCACCCATATTGCCACCCGCCCTGCTACTCATCCATCCACTCACTCTCACCTGCCCACCCACTCGTCCTCCATGTGTTCTTTCCTTACATGATTCTAGCGCTGGTGTTTCTGAAAAATTTTCTTTCCTGTCCCCCAGCCTCCTCGTCCCACTCACCTGCCATCCACTTAGTCCCCCCACCATCCATCCCTCCATACAGTTCCCCCCGACCATCCATCCCTCCATACAGTTCCCCCCACCATCCATCCCTCCATACAGTTCCCCCCCACCATCCATCCCTCCATACAGTTCCCCCCACCATCCATCCCTCCATACAGTTCCCCCCCACCATCCATCCCTCCATACAGTTCCCCCCACCATCCATCCCTCCATACAGTTCCCCCCACCATCCATCCCTCCATACAGTTCCCCCCACCATCCATCCCTCCATACAGTTCCCCCCACCATCCATCCCTCCATCCAGTTCCCCCCCACCATCCATCCCTCCATACAGTTCCCCCCACCATCCATCCCTCCAGTTCCCCCCCCCACCATCCATCCCTCCATACAGTTCCCCCCCCACCATCCATCCCTCCATACAGTTCCCCCCACCATCCCTCCATACAGTTCCCCCCCACCATCCATCCCTCCATACAGTTCCCCCCCCACCATCCATCCCTCCATACAGTTCCCCCCCACCATCCATCCTCCATACAGTTCCCCCCCACCATCCATCCCTCCATACAGTTCCCCCCCACCATTCATCCCTCCATACAGTTCCCCCCCACCATCCATCCCTCCATACAGTTCCCCCCCACCATCCATCCCTCCATACAGTTCCCCCCCCACCATCCATCCCTCCATACAGTTCCCCCCACCATCCATCCCTCCATACAGTTCCCCCCCACCATCCATCCCTCCATACAGTTTCCCCACCATCCATCCCTCCATACAGTTCCCCCACCATCCATCCCTCCATACAGTTCCCCCCACCATCCATCCCTCCATACAGTTCCCCCCCACCATCCATCCCTCCATCCAGTTCCCCCCCCACCATCCATCCCTCCATACAGTTCCCCCCCCACCATCCATCCCTCCATACAGTTCCCCCCACCATCCATCCCTCCATACAGTTTCCCCCCCCACCATCCATCCCTCCATACAGTTCCCCCCCCACCATCCATCCCTCCATACAGTTCCCCCCCACCATCCATCCCTCCATACAGTTCCCCCCCCACCATCCATCCCTCCATACAGTTCCCCCACCATCCATCCCTCCATACAGTTCCCCCCCACCATCCATCCCTCCATACAGTTCCCCCCCACCATCCATCCCTCCATACAGTTCCCCCCCCACCATCCATCCCTCCATACAGTTCCCCCCCACCATCCATCCCTCCATACAGCCCCACCATCCATCCCTCCATACAGTTCCCCCCCACCATCCATCCCTCCATACAGTTCCCCCCACCATCCATCCCTCCATACAGTTCCCCCCCCCACCATCCCTCCATACAGTTCCCCCCCCACCATCCATCCCTCCATACAGTTCCCCCCCCCCACTATCCCTCCATACAGTTCCCCCCCCCACCATCCATCCCTCCATACAGTCCCCCCCCCACCATCCTCCCTCCATACAGTTCCCCCCCCCCCATATCCCTCCATACAGTTCCCCCCCACCATCCATCCCTCCATACAGTTCCCCCCACCATCCATCCAGTTCTCTCTTGAACACTGTGAGGGGTCGGCCAGTTATGCCCCTTATGTGTAGTGGAAGCGTGTTGAACAGTCTCGGACCTCTGATGTTGATAGAGTTCTCTCTCAGAGTACCAGTTGCACCTCTGCTTTTCAACGGGGGTATTCTGCACATCCTGCCATGTCTTCTGGTCTCATGTGATGTTATTTCTGTGTGCAGGTTTGGGACCAGCCCCTCTAATATTTTCCACGTGTAAATTATTATGTACCTCTCCCGCCTGCGCTCAAGGGAGTACAGTTTTAGGCTCTTTAGTCGGTCCCAATACTTTAGATGTTTTACTGAGTGGATTCTAGCAGTAAAGGATCTCTGCACGCTCTCCAGGTCAGCAATATCTCCAGCTTTGAAAGGTGCTGTCATTGTGCAGCAGTACTCCACTCTAGAGAGTACAAGCGTTTTGAAAAGTATCATCATCGGTATAGCATCTCTAGTGTGAAAAGTTCTTGTTATCCAACCTGTCATTTTTCTTGCAGTTGTGAAGGCTACTTTATTGTGTTCTTTAAAGGTAAGGTCTTCCGACATGAGTACACCCAGATCCTTTACATTGCCTTTTCGTTCTATGTTATGATTTGTCTGAGTTTTGTACGTGGTTTCCGTTTTTATATTTTCATTTTTTCCATAGCGCATGAGCTGGAACTTATCTTCATTAAACACCATATTATTTTCTGTAGCCCATAGAAAGACCTGATCTACATCTGACTGGAGGTTCGCCGTGTCCTCTATGTTGCCTACTCTCATGAAGATCCTAGTGTCATCTACAAAGGATGATACAGTGCTATAGGTTGTGTTCTTGTCTATGTCCGAAATGAGGATGAGAAAAAGTTCTGGAGCAAGCACAGTACCCTGGGGGATTGAGCTCTTCACGGTTGATGGGCTGGATTTTATTTTGTTGACTATTACACATTGGGTTCTGTTGGTCAGGAAATTGTAGATCCATCTGCCTTTTTTTCCGGTAATTCCTTTTGAACGCACTTTATGTGCAATAACACCATGGTCACATTTATCAAAAGCTTTTGCGAAATCTGTGTAAATTTCATCCGCGTTTTCTTTGTCTTCCATAGCATCTAATGCCATATCATAGTGGTCCAGCAACTGCGACAGGCAAGAGCGCCCTGTTCTGAAACCATGTTGTCCGGGGTTATGGAGTTGCTGTGATTCCATGTATTTTGTGATCTTACTTCTTAGCACTCTCTCAAAAAATTTTATGATGTGCGATGTTAGTGCTATCGGTCTGTAATTATTTGCCTCTGCCTTATTTCCTCCTTTATGAAGTGGTGCTATCTCTGCTGTTTTTAGTATATCAGGAATAATGCCAGTATCTAGGCTTTGTCTCCACAGAATGTGGAGGGCCTGCGATAGTGGTTTTTTACAGTTCTTTATGAATATGGAGTTCCAAGAATCCGGGCCTGGTGCAGAGTGCATAGGCAAACTGTTTATGGCTTCTTCAAAATCCAGTGGGGATAGGGTGACATCTGATATATGATTTGATGTTGGTATCGTATCCATGAAAAATTCATTTGGGTTATCAATCTTTAGTGTGTTTAATGGCTCGCTGAAAACAGAGTCGTACTGCGTCCTCAGTAGCTCGCTCATTTCTTTGTTGTCATCGGTGAAAGTTCCATCTCCCTTTCGCAGGGGCCCGATACTAGATGTGGTTTTTGATCTTGATTTTGCATAGGAGAAAAAATATTTCGGATTTCTTTCTATTTCACTGATGGCCTTTTGCTCTCTTTGCCTCTCCTGGGTTTTGTATGATTCTTGTAGCTTCCGTTCAATTGTTTCTATTTCTCTACCTAACCTTCTTCGCCGTTCTTGAGATAGGGTGCGACTCTCAAGCTGTTCCGCGATTCGTTTCTTCGCCTATATACGGGAACGACGTTCCCGTTCCAATCTGCATCTCTTCCTCTTTTTTTCTTAGAGGTATGCGGTTTGAACATATTTCTAGTGCTACTGAGCTTATTTTTTCCAGGCAATGGTTCAGGTTTGCATTTTCTAGCTGTTCTTCCCAGTTTATTTCTGTGAAGTCCTGGTTTATTTGCTCCCAGTTTATCTGTTTATTATTGAAGTTGAATTTGCTGAAATCTCCTCCACCGGGAATCTGGAATGGTTTTGAAGGTCTACTCCCCATGGTTGTCATAACTTCAATTAAGTTGTGATCTGAGTAACAGGTATTTGTAATCATTATGTTCCTGATCAATTCATCATTATTAGTGAAAATGAGGTCCAGCGTGTTCTCCTTCCTAGTTGGTTCTACTATTTGCTGGTTTAAGGCAAACCTGTCGCACATCCGTAGCAGGTCATTTTGCATGTGCCTGTTCATTTAGGCTACTTCCTGGTATTCTTTCTGATATTACTGTATTAGCCAGGTGCTTCCATTTCAGGTGCCGTAGGTTGAAGTCCCCAAGCAGGATGATGTTCGGAGCTGGATTTGTGAGGTTTTCCAAGCAGTGTTCTATTTTCATTAGTTGGTCTTTAAACTGCTGAGGGTTTGCCTCCGGTGACTTATATACAAGGACAATAACTACATTTAAAATCTCTATTTTGATTATCAGCACTTCCACCATATCATTTGAGGTGTTTAGCAGCTCAGTACAGATGAGTGTGTCTTTGATGTAGAGGCTGACCCCACCCTGAAGCCGGTGTTTCCTATCACATCTGAAAAGATTGTACTCTGAGATCCATATTTCACCATCATGGTAGTCCATCCATCCAGTTCCCCCCCACCATCCATCCCTCCATACAGTTCCCCCCACCACCCATCCATCCATACAGTTCCCCCCCCCCACCATCCATCCCTCTATACAGTTCCCCCCCCACCATCCATCCCTCCATTCAGTTCCCCCCACCATCCATCCCTCCATACAGTTCCCCCCCACCATCCATCCCTCCATACAGTTCCCCCCACCATCCATCCCTCCATACAGTTCCCCCCCACCATCCATCCCTCCATTCAGTTCCCCCCACCATCCATCCCTCCATACAGTTCCCCCCACCATCCATCCCTCCATACAGTTCCCCCCCACCATCCATCCCTCCATACAGTTCCCCCCACCATCCATCCCTCCATACAGTTCCCCCCCACCATCCATCCCTCCATACAGTTCCCCCCACCATCCATCCATCCAGTTCCCCCCCCCTACCATCCATCCATACAGTTCCCCCCACCATCCATCCATCCATACAGTTCCCCCACCATCCATCCCTCCATTCAGTTCCCCCCCCCCACCATCCATCCCTCCATACAGTTCCCCCCCACCATCCATCCCTCCATACAGTTCCCCCCCCACCATCCATCCCTCCATACAGTTCCCCCCCACCATCCATCCCTCCATACAGTTCCCCCCACCATCCATCCATCCAGTTCCCCCCCCCTACCATCCATCCATACAGTTCCCCCCACCATCCATCCATCCATACAGTTCCCCCCACCATCCATCCCTCCATTCAGTTCCCCCCCCCACCATCCATCCCTCCATACAGTTCCCCCCCCACCATCCATCCCTCCATACAGTTCCCCCCCACCATCCATCCATCCAGTCCCCCCCACCATCCATCCATCCATCCAGTTCCCCCCACCATCCATCCCTCCATACAGTTCCCCCCCACCATCCATCCCTCCATTCAGTTCCCCCCCCACCATCCATCCCTCCATACAGTTCCCCTCCCACCATCCATCCCTCCATACAGTTCCCCCCCCACCATCCATACCTTGAGGTTACCTTGAGGTGCTTCCGGGGCTTAGCGTCCCCGCGGCCCGGTCGTCGACCAGGCCTCCTGGTTGCTGGACTGATCAACCAGGCTGTTGGACGCGGGTGCTCGCAGCCTGACGTATGAGTCACAGCCTGGTTGATCAGGTATCCTTTGGAGGTGTTTATCCAGTTCTCTCTTGAACACTGTGAGGGGTTGGCCAGTTATGCCCCTTATGTGTAGTGGAAGCGTGTTGAACAGTCTCGGACCTCTGATGTTGATAGAGTTCTCTCTCAGAGTACCTGTTGCACCTCTGCTCTTCAACGGGGGTATTCTGCACATCCTGCCATGTCTTCTGGTCTCATGTGATGTTATTTCTGTGTGCAGGTTTGGGACCAGCCCCTCTAATATTTTCCACGTGTAAATTACTATGTACCTCTCCCGCCTGCGCTCAAGGGAGTACAGTTTTAGGCTCTTTAGTCGGTCCCAATAGTTTAGATGTTTTACTGAGTGGATTCTAGCAGTAAAGGATCTCTGCACGCTCTCCAGGTCAGCAATTTCTCCAGCTTTGAAAGGTGCTGTCATTGTGCAGCAGTACTCCACTCTAGAGAGCACAAGCGTTTTGAAAAGTATCATCATCGGTATAGCATCTCTAGTGTGAAAAGTTCTTGTTATCCAACCTGTCATTTTTCTTGCAGTTGTGACGGCTACTTTATTGTGTTCTTTAAAGGTAAGGTCTTCCGACATGAGTACACCCAGATCCTTTACATTGCCTTTTCATTCTATGTTATGATTTGCCTAAGTTTTGTATGTGGTTTCCGTTTTTATATTTTCATTTTTTCCATAGCGCATGAGCTGGAACTTATCTTCATTAAACACCATATTATTTTCTGTAGCCCATAGAAAGACCTGATCTACATCTGACTGGAGGTTCGCCGTGTCCTCTATGTTGCCTACTCTCATGAAGATCCTAGTGTCATCTGTAAAGGATGATACAGTGCTATAGGTTGTGTTCTTGTCTACGTCCGATATGAGGATGAGAAAAAGTACTGGAGCAAGCACAGTACCCTGGGGGACTGAGCTCTTCACGGTTGATGGGCTGGATTTTATTTTGTTGACTATTACACATTGTGTTCTGTTGGTCAGGAAATTGTAGATCCATCTGCCTATTTTTCCGGTAATTCCTTTTGAACGCATTTTATGTGCAATAACACCATGGTCACATTTATCAAAAGCTTTTGCGAAATCTGTGTAAATTACATCAGCGTTTTGTTTGTCTTCCATAGCATCTAATGCCATATCATAGTGGTCCAGCAACTGCGACAGGCAAGAGCGCCCTGTTCTGAAACCATGTTGTCCGGGGTTATGGAGTTGCTGTGATTCCATGTATTTTGTGATCTTACTTCTTAGCACTCTCTCAAAAATTTTTATGATGTGCGATGTTAGTGCTATCGGTCTGTAATTTTTTGCCTCTGTCTTATTTCCTCCTTTATGAAGTGGTGCTATCTCTGCTGTTTTTAGTATATCAGGAATAACGCCAGTATCTAGGCTTTGTCTCCACAGAATGTGGAGGGCCTGCGATAGTGGTTTTTTTCAGTTCTTTATGAATATGGAGTTCCAAGAATCCGGGCCTGGTGCAGAGTGCATCCATCCATCCAATTCCCCCCACCATCCATCCATCCGGTTACCTCCACCATCCATCCATCCGGTTACCCCCACCATCTATCCATCCGGTTACCCCCCACCATCCATCCATCCATCCAGTTTCCCCCCCCACCATCCATCCAGTTCCCCCCCCCCACCATCCATCCATCCATCCAGTTCCCCCCATCAGCGATCCATCCAGTTCCCCCCACCATCAATCCATCCATCCAGTTCCCCCCCCCCCCCCCACCATTCAGGATTTGCTTGTGTTCTAGTACTGGATCCAGGGGAAAGTCGATTGGGTATCCCAAAAGCACGACTCGTGTGCGTCTTTCTGAAGGGTCCAGCTTTTCCAAGCATAAAGGTTTCCCTTGCAGGACTCTTACTTTTTCTAAGTAATTTGCAGTCTGTTGGTCTCGTGGTGTTATTATTATTTCTCCTTTCAGGTTGACTGTAATGGAAAGTTTGAGCTCTGGTTGTTCTTTTTCCATTGCTGTTACTACTCCTTGTGCTGTAGGAAAGTGGTCTGTCTGCATTATCTTGAATTTTGGAAGATGTGCAGAGTCTGGCGATGTCTGGTATGAGACTGGTGGTGTTCTCTCCTGTCTCATACTGTTTCATACTGGTTTCAGGGAGCAATGGCCCTGGAAAACTACCTTGTGGTTGGGGTTTTCCTTATCTACCATCGACTGGGGTTAGGCACCCAGAAAGGTAGGCATAACAAAACAAACCCCACATGGTAAAAACTAAAACAAAAAACCGAACAGAGAGGTAGAAACTCCCTCTGGTAGAACAGAGAGGTAGAAACAACCCAACCACAAGATGACAGTATGAGACAGAAGAGGACACCACCTGTCACACACCAGCCAGTGTCAGACAATGTTTCTCTGTCCACAACCCAGCCACAAGACAACAGTATGAGACAGAAGAGGACACCACCTGTCACACACCAGCCAGTGTCAGACAATGCTTCTCTGTCCACAACCCAGCCACAAGACGACAGTATGAGACAGAAGAGGACACCACCTGTCACATACCAGCCAGTGTCAGACAATGCTTCTCTGTCCACAACCCAGCTACAGGACAACAGTATGAGACAGAAGAGGACACCACCTGTCACACACCAGCCAGTGTCAGACAATGTTTCTCTGTCCACAACCCAGCCACAAGATGACAGTATGAGACAGGAGAGGACAGCACCAGTCACAAGGTCAACGTACACAAGGCATTCGACAGCCTGTGGCACGATGGTCTTGTGTACAAATTAGCAGACTTACCAGCGCAAAACTGGACCCTCCTCAGGCTGATCAGAAATTTCCTTAAGAATAGGCAAGTTACCCCCAGCTTCAAGGCAAAAGAGGCCGCAGCCTTCACCCCAACAGCTGGAGTCCCCCAAGGATCATGCTTGAGCCCGGTTCTCTTCAACATCTTTGTAAACGACCTGCCCCAACCAGAGTATAGGGACACCATTATCGTGCAATTTGCGGACGACGTAACACACGTAATAACATCTAACCCTAGCAGCCAAGCGGCCAAGCATGCAACTGTAACCCGTAAGGTAAACGTAGAACTAGCCAGGACAGCTAACTGGGAAAGGAAATGGAGGATCACCACAAACCCAGAAAAGATCCAATTAAGCACTGTCGGCTGTATGGCCTTCTCAATCGAAAATGAGGGGGGAATAAGAATCAGGGGTGAACCCATAGCCATCTCAAACTCCAACACAGTGCTCGGTTACAACTTCAACAGGCTACTAAACTCCTCCCAGTACGTATCCCAGAAGACAGCGATGGCCCGGGGCTCACTGGCGAGGCTCTTCCGTTTCAAGCAAGCCCCATCCCACATCAAGCTCCACCTGAACAGAATGATCATAAGGCCTAGCTTGGAATACCCTTACGTTCCCCTGAACCTCACCAACAAATCCAACATGCTGAAGATCCAACGAGTACAAAACAAAGCACTTCGCTTTGCGGAGGGCCTGACTCTGATGGACAGGGTAAGAACTGACCAAATCCATGAGACGCTCAACATGAAGCCAATGAACATCAGGCTCAGCTACCTGGCCAGAAGACAGCTGTACCGCATGAAGAACATGTATGTCCCAGACCCCGAAGATCCCTACGTAGCAGAAAACACCAGCAGCGACTACGAGATCCACGAACCACCACACAGAACCAGAAGAATCACTCTCCAACAAAAAGTGATCAGACACATCCATGATGAGGCCTTCCCAAGACCTCAAATACTAAGCGGCCTGCCAGACGACCCAGATGAGTGGCCCATCCCGGACCCGATCTACACCAAATGAAGAATAAAGAAAAAAATAAATATATAAAAAAAAAAATAATAAATAAATAAATAAAACTCCTACAAAAAAATATAAAACCAAAAAACCATTTGTCGTGGCATCAGAAGTGTAACTACCCTGATGTTGCTAAGATTAGCCTCCTTCAGCCAACTCCATCGGCTCTAGTGCTTTAGGACACCAACAAGGTCACAAACACTAGCCCCCCCAGCCAATGTACTGACAACCCAACATAACACATACACAAACAAACAACACATACAAAAATGTCAACCCATGGTGGACAGGCCACCGAACTTTCAAACCTCCTCTCTCTCTACACCCGCATCCTCTTCCTGAATTTCATCTCCCCATCCCTCTACCTCCCCCATCCTTTCCATTCCCTATGGACATCAAAGCTAAAGCATGTTGGTGGTGCATAAGTTATTTCCCTCCAGATGCTCTACGAGCTTTTTCCTCACGATCTTCTCCATCACCTTGCATGGCATACAAATTAGGGAAACAGGCCTGTAGTTCAGTGCCTCTTTCCTGTCACCCTTCTTGTATATTGGGACTATGTTAGCTGTCTTCCAACTTTCTGGTAGGTCTCCTGTTTCCAGTGACCTGTTATACACCATAGAGAGTGGCACAGTTAGTGCTTCTGCACCTTCCTTTAGCATCCATGGTGAGATTCTGTCAGGCCCAACAGCCTTTGTCACATCCAGCTCCAACAGACACCTTTTGACCTCATCACTGGAGAGGTCAAATTCCTCCAAGGTTGCTTGCTTTGCCTCCGCCTCATTTAGTGCAGGGGCTTCTCCTTGTTTTATTGTGAAGACCGCCTGGAATCTCTTGTCGAGTTCACACACCTCAAGTTGTGTGGTTAAGGAGAGCCTTTTGGGCAAATTTAATTTTTAGTTCCTCACTTGTCACTGTACCGAGAGCAATTTGTGCATCAATCAACCAGTCCTCAATATCTCTGTTTCGGGCTAGTGGGTTCCTGGATAGTTCTCCTGTGTGTAACCTAGGAACATCTGGGTGGGTTATGAACTGTAGCCCATAAGGGTTACCACACAGTACCATGGAAGGGTTTGTATTACAAGGGACTTTTGCTGGTATATTACTTGCCTTGCAGTGATGGCAGGGTACTCTATCCTCCTTAGTGGGTAAGGTCCCCCGATGTCTGGACACTTGTCTGGGCTTGATTTATGTTGACATCTTCGTGGTGGCCCCCTGGTGTGCAAGTCCTGCACTGCTTTGCCCTACATGGCTAACCTTCCTAGGGGTAGATAACCTATGTCTTTCACCCCCATCACTCAGGCTAAGGGTTATCACTGACAAATCGCTCTTATCACTAGTATACTCCAGGGGAGTACCCGACGTGTCTCCACTCATGTCAATTGAGACAAAACCTGAAAAGTCTGCTCTGGGGTTCAGGGTAGCAGGGGTAGCCATGGTAAACAAAAAGAGGATGGTGGGGGAGGGGGGGGGGAAGGGCACTCAGACCTTTGAAACCAAACACAAGTGGGAATTACACACTGACTTTTCCTTAACTTGCCCTGGCTGGATGAACAAAAGAGCATGAAACCAAAACTTTACCTTGCAGGTGGCTGTCAACAATAAACCTGTAGATATCCTAGCATTCAATACAACTTTACATTCCCCCTGGCTACACATAAACTTTAAGAATGTCACACATTCAAATATAAGCACATGGTTATAACAAGGCACCTGAAATAAGTAAATTTGGCCACCACTTCACAGTGGTCACACATTGTATATAAATAAATTAAATTTACAGTCTCCGTGGTGTAGTGGTAAGACACTCGTCTGGCGTTCCGCGAGCGCTATGTCATGGGTTCGTATCCTGGCCGGGGAGGATTTACTGGGCGCAATTCCTTAACTGTAGCCTCTGTTTAACACAACAGTAAAATGTGTACTTGGATGAAAAAACGATTCTTCGCGGCAGGGGATCGTATTCCAGGGACCTGCCCGAAACGCTACGCGTACTAGTGGCTGTACAAGAATGTAACAACTCTTGTATATATCTCAAAAAAAAAAAAAATCTAAAAACAACATAAGAGCCCAAGAATTAGTGATGTCTACTAGCAAAATAACCTCAAAATAGACAGTGCAATTGGCCACAGTTGTAGCCTAGGTAAAATACTCCCTAGACTGAAAAAAAAAAAAAAAAAAATATATATAATATATATATATATATATATATATATGTGGTAAAGCTAGACACTACATGAGCTGCCACTAGCATAGGGATAGGTGCTTATGCACACAAATAATCTTGTCTAACTCCCAACTGACAAATGGTAGAATACCTGAACTACAGTTAGTCAAAGAAAATTTCCTCAAACTTAAGGTTGTTTACT
Organism: Procambarus clarkii; assembly: GCF_040958095.1. Lineage (NCBI taxonomy): Eukaryota > Metazoa > Arthropoda > Malacostraca > Decapoda > Cambaridae > Procambarus > Procambarus clarkii. Next base: position 17,176 of record NW_027189356.1, read on the forward strand.
GACAGAATTGTTCACTGATACAAAAAAGGGCCTGGGAGTTAGGCAAAGAAATGTCATAAAACAATGTCTTATAAACTATTGTGGTAAGTCTTAAACGGTAAACAATTTTGTGGTAGCATGACCCAACCGGCCAAAGCACGCATGGGTTTACCCAGATGGGGTCCCGTAAACTGCCGTGTAAGATACGTACATGTGCTCAGCTGTGTGTCACAGGGGGTTATCCACATTTACTTTGTAATCCATTTGTGTATTGTGGTTAGAGTGGTGTATTGTTAAAACCCATGGCCCTTGTAGTGACCCAAGAGGAGTGGAATGGAGTAATAACCTTAAGTCCCAGTTTGTAGAGGCCTAAACCGTTGTGTGTGTTCCCTTGTGCCAGTGGTTCCCCTGAGGTGTGTGTTGGTGGAAAGGAACCTCCTCCCCCCTTTTTGTCTGTATCAATCATGTGGTGGATCCTAGTACCCCCCCCCCCCCCCTCCTCCCTCTGTTCTAATCAGTGTGAGGACATTGGTATTTTTTAAATATAAACTCTATTGTAAAATTGTACCCCAAGGTGTATTTCTTGTCCCATGTAGTTAGAACTGGTGATTATTGCTATATAGATCTCTGCACTTCCATTATTTATAAGAAAGTAAGAGCGGGTGTTGTTAGCGATACTCTAGGATACGACTTGCAATCCCGTACCTTACATCATGGATGCGTCGTTTCTTGGCTGGGACTTTGTGACCAGTGCTCACCAGGCGGGCCTGGGTCGTTGGGGTCTGTCCTTCTGTTGGGCTCACAGCACGGTGCGGGAGTTTGAGGCTGTGTGGGTGTTGCTCCGGAGGAATGGGGTCGCTTGCGGATTGATGATCGGGCTCCATTCGGACTGTTCCCTGGTGGTTCATTGCCTGAACCAAGGGGGGTTCCTTGCGATCCTTGGCGCTATGGGGCTGGTCGCTTCGAGCGACTCATCTGCTGAGTTCTCGGGGTTTGGCTCTCTTGGCAGTTCACTTTCAGGGGGTGTTCAACATCCTGGCAGATGGCCTGTCCTGGTTCATTCCCCTGTGCATGGAATGGACAGTTGACGCCAACTCATTCAGTTGGCTCTGCCAGACATTCAGGCCTCTGGAAGTGGAGTTCTTCGCATCGGCGTGGTCGAGGCATCTCCCGGTATACGTGGCTCCTTTCCCTGACTACGAGGCAGTCGGGGTCGATGCCTTTTGGCAGACTGGTCGAGGTGGGGTTACCTTTACCTCTTCCCCACTGTTCCGCTGTTGCTCCAGGCCCCTGGCTCACTAGGAGACTTACCAGTGGAGAGTAGTCCTCTTGGGCCCCTTGGTGGCTGGCCCAGCCTTGGTTTCGAGTGCTGCTTGCTCTGTGTCCAAACCTGGGGGTCTTCCTGCCGCTTCGCCTATTTCAGGAGATCGCCCCAGTCCGCTATATGGCTGGTTCGATCTTCCCCTCGAGTCTTCGCGTCTGGTATTTTTTACTCGAGTCTATCACCATTTGTATGGAGAGCAAGTGGCTTCTTTGATGGTGTCCCACGTGTGTGCTTTGTCTCGGCGTCAGTATGAAGTTTCCTGGCGGTCCTTTCAGTTTTTCTTATCCCTTCGTAGGTTTACTTTGATTTCTGATGCTGTGGTGTTGTCCTTTTTTTCGTGGTTGTTTCAGGACCATCATCTTAGACCTAATACTGTCGCCTCTTATCGTTTGGCACTGGCAGAGCCACTACAGCTTGCATTCGGGGTTGATTTAACTTCTCCACAGTTTGGCAAGCTGTCTCGTGCATTTTTTCACCTCTGGCCTGTTCACTCGCTACCTGAGTCATCCTGGTCTTTGGATCGGGTGCTCTCCTTTCTCTCTCCTCCTCGGTTTGTAGTGGCCTCTTGGGTTAAGGATTGTTTCTCTAAGGCTCTTTTTTCCTGTTGGAATTGGCCTCTGTGGGTCGGGTCAGTTAGCTTCATGCTCTCCTCCGGCGCAGGGGTTTCTGCCTGTATGGTCCTGGTAGTAGGTTTGATCAGTTGCAGCCATCTCCTTTTATGGCAAAGAATAGGACTGCTGCTTTCTGGAGCAGTCCTTGGGTTGTTGATGCTTGGTTGGTTAGGCTGGGGGGTGCGTCATGTTTTGTGTCCAGTTGCGGCTCTCTGCCATTATCTGTGCCCCACGGCTTCTGTGTCCGGGGATGCCCTATTGGGTTGATTTGGTTTCCCCTTCTTCCTTGTTCCAGGGTTCAGGTCTCCCAGGTTGTCCGCAGGGTTATTCGGTCCAGCCAGCATGCAGTCTATCCCCGTGCCCACGATATTCATAAGTTTGCTGTGCTTGCTGCCGTCTTCGGTACCATGTCTTAGGCTGATATTCGGGCGCGGGGTTTTTGGTGGTCGAACAGGGTCCTGGCTGCGCGCTACCTGGTCAATGTTCCTGGGCCTAGTCGGGCCTGTGTCGCTTTGTATCAGCGGTTGCAGCGTGTTGTCTTGACTTCGGGTTGAGGAGTGAGTGCCGACCACCTCCCGGGTAAGTCCATTTTTATATTTGTCTTTGGGTAAGTAGCTCCGAGGAGCCGAAGGGCATTCCCCTAGAAAACCAGCATTGAATGTTATAAAACACCATTATCTGGGTGTGATCTGGAGGCTCCTCGGCAACTCTCCCTCCCTCCGGTCGGCAATTTTTTTTGCATGTTTTTGACATCCAGCCTCAGAACTGAGGTGTGAGTATCTGGCATGAGGGTCTGGGGCTCCCCCTTCCCCCTTCCAGGGAGGGGGAGCTGTGCAGACAAGCTACGAGGCGATGTGGTGACGTCATGCTCATTTTTGGTTGAGGAGTTCTGTCCACTATTTCGGCTTTCTGTAGCAATTTCTTAACCAGAATAAGGGTTTGTTTTGGGGGCGCTTACCTTTCTGGGTGAATAACCCAGTCGATGGAAGACATAATTCTTACAACCTCACAAGGGGTTTCTGTAGGCTATTGCTCCTTGTGCCTCTCTGTGGGGGTCAGATTCTGGCTCGTGGTACCTGGTAGGCGTAGAACTCCATTCACACCGACTCATGCCAAAGTCTAATACAGCGGTACCTCAGCTTACGAATTTAATCCATTCCCAGAGACGATTCATAAGCTGAAAATTCGTAAACCAAAGCAAATTTTCCCATAAGAAATAATGTAAATTTAATTAATCTGTTCCACACTCCCCAAAAAATTAACTTCAAAGTAAATTTTATAGCTAATTCACCAAAATCTTCAGTACTAACGTATGTATAAGTTTTTCCTTATCTTTATTGATGACTCTTGTTTGCGTATGGAAGACGGTGAGGAGGGGAAGAGGAGAGGTGTTAGTGTTTGGAAGGGGTCTTCTTCCATTATAACATCGGGCAGTAATGACTTCTTTGCGATACACTCTCTGGCATGTTTTGCCTGCATACCACTAGGACCTGCCTGTGGCTCACTGCTTGATTTTCTCACTAAAAACCTATCCATAGAGGATTGTTTTTCTCTTTGTCGTAACACTTTGTTCTACGTTCATCTACGTCCTCTAATTACTTAACACAAAACTGCTATTAGAACAATATCAAACTCTGGCCCCAGACAGCACTTGGTACTCTTACTAAAGTCTTTAAATATGTTAGATATTAATAAGTCACTGCACATCCTCTCATGTGTACTCTATATATTTAAAACTCTGAACAGTAATGCCAATCCTGACCTTAAGGATTAACCCTTAACATGCTCGGGGTTTAATATCCTGTCATCCCCACAGGCGCATGTCATTTTGAAAAAAAATAATAATTTTTTCTTCCTAACCTGTTAATTTGTGTTCACTGATCACGGGAAAAATAATAAAAAAATCGTAAGTGGCATATATTGCCCTCTATAGGGCGGGGAATTCTGGCAAATTATAGGCGCTGACTCAGCATGTGTCCCAGGTGGTCTGTTGCTTGCCAGCTGTCAGGCCGGAGTTGCCACAGAGATAATTACCTAATTATTTCAATGTCTCTGATTGATTTTTCATATTTTTTTTGCTGTAATATTATTCAATAGTTTGTAGTTTGATATATTTATATAATAAAATGAGTGAATCATCGCTGTACTTAAAAATATGGTGTGCATATTGTTGATTCAATTATGTTCATCAGTCAGTGAACAAATACTTTGTCGGTTATTGCACTCTAAGCACAGGTTATATATAAGTATCTGCATGTTTTGTTCACTATAACGAACCACTAAGTAGCTATTACGAGTCAAAAAGTAATGAGGAGTGACCGCCGTGTACCAGCCAGCCACTCCCGCCCTCCCTCCAGTCATCTGACTCACCCACATTCTCCTCCCACAATAATGTTTTTGCTATAATTCACTATATATAGACATTATATATAAGTATCTACATGTTTTGTTCACCATAACTGTACATCTAAGCTTGTATGGTGAGTAAAGGCACAAAGACGTAGGACCTCACACAGTCAGCTGATGGCTGCCGCCCTCAAGGCCAAAGGCACTAATATTTCTCCTCCAACAATACTGTGTGGTGTTATTATGCTATATATCTTATATACAGATGTTAAATATAAGTATTTATATGTTTTGTTCACCATAACTGTACATCTAAGCTTGTATGGTGAGTAAAGGCACAAAGACGTAGGACCTCACACAGTCAGCTGATGTCTGCCGCCCTCAAGGCCAGACGCACTAATATTTCTCCTCCAACAATACTGTGTGGTGTTATTACGCTATATACACACACATTATATATAAATATCTACCTGTTTTATTCACCATACTTGTACAAATAAACTGGTATGGTGCCCAAAGACCATCGTGGTAACCAGTAAACAACACCGTCGTCTGCACGGTGGCGTCGTGCAGACGACGCCACCGCCCTCACCAAAATGGGGGCTCTAAACCTTCTCTTGCTGTTTATACCCTCTATACACACGTTATATATAAGTATCTACATTTGTGTTCACCATAGCGAACCACTAAGCTGGTATGGTGAGTGCAGTCAATAAAAGGTGGCCACACACAGTCAGAAGACATCGCCACCATCCACCCTCCCGCAGCATTACTCCTCCCTCCATGGCGCACAGTGCTAAATATCACCACAATCCTGCTATTATCAGAACCCTGGTCAGTTTTATCACAGTCAGGGGTCTTCTGTAATAATATCATCGCTACATAATAGCATGAACAAGTATATTTTGGCATTTTTAGGCGATGCTGTGGTCACAAGCTGAACAGCTGTGCTGTTAGCTCATGCTGCGTGCGTCAGGCTTGGTTGCTCACTCAATACTGAGGCCAATAACACCCGGGAGTTTGGCCCATGATTTTTTTTTTTAAATGGCGTCTGTTTACAAGAGCCCTGATGAAGGTGTGGTGAACCCCGTGTATCCGCGGGCCGTTTAAATCTTGCGTAGTACTCCAACACATCATATGACGTGATGCGCAGTTGACTGGAACAACGTCCAACACGTCATATGACGTGATGCGCACTTTAAGGGTTAAGCTTTAGTCTAAGTGTTTTTTTTTCCCACACCTTGCCCAAAATGCTCTGTGTATTAGTGGCTTTAGGTACCAGTATTGTATGTACTAGCTCTATCTATAAATCAAACATTATGTTTGTTTGTAACTCATCTTGTTTGTATGTACTTTTTCCATGAATAAACATTTTGATTTTGATTTGATTTTTGACTTGTCTGTAGTGAGGTATCACAGTGTCATTAAAAAGGTTGATGCAACGGCCTACTACAGCTTGCTCTGGGTGAGTCGTTTCGACAAAAGTTTGCATTTCTTCCCACAGTCTACACCACATCCTAATTGTTGGGGAAGGGGCATTCCATACTGCCTTCTCCTCCCCTGTAAACATTTCCTCAGCTGCCTTTTGTTGCTGCTTCTTGCAAAGGGCTAGGAGTTCTTCGGTGGTCAGTTCTTCGCTGTGTTATTCCACCAACTCCTCCATATCAGCACCATCCAACTCCAAGTCCAATTTCCGGCCCAGAGTAACAATTTCCTCGACAATAGACACTTCAGATCCAGGCTCAAACCCCTCAAAGTCTAGTTCTGAAACACAGTCAGACCACATTTTAAGGATTGAACCTTTCCACTGGCTATCTTGGGACCTATGGCAAGATATATAATAATAACGTTTATGTTCAAATACCTAAAAATCCGAAAAAAACTGAAATTGTTTTCAGAGAATTCAGGCGCGATTGCCACTAGGCAGGAGGCACTGGTAAACTAAGGCACGGTTGCCGTACCACCACGTGCTAGGTCGGTCAAACGCGTATCAACAGACTTCGTTTCCCGAGGCAAAGTTCGTAACCGGATTCGGATTTTACGAAGAAATTAGGCACATAACCCTAAAAGTTCGTAAAGAGGGATATTCGTAAACAGAGGTGTCACTGTATATCCATATCAGCCTGAATAGCACAGGGAAGCCTTCTTGTCTCACCCAGAAAATGGCGTTTCATTACAACCAACTCTGTTGTTTTGCTGCTCGGCACTTATCCCACCCTTGGGACCAGCTGGAGTTTCGTGGCCCTTGTTTGGCCTTGGGTAGAGAGTGGTACAGTATCCACTCAATTTAACAGCCTATATGGGGCTGAGCCCAAGTCGTTATTTACGGAGCTCCGTTATTTCCGACGTTAAGTCGGGTCGGGTAATTTTTCAAGTAACATTCAGGTAGGATATATTTTATACTGTATAACTAAAATTAAATAAAGTTCATTGTGTAATTGCATTCCAATTTAGTGCACGGCCGACGATTAAGCCAGTTGCTGGCTGCTGCATGGATGATGTGTGAACACGCTCTGATCAAGTCCAGATGGGTGGGAAAAAATTGATTCATTCCTTTGTATTGAAAAATATTTCATGTATCAATCAGTGAGTTAATATTGTCTTAATAAAATTTTAGAGATGTGTTTTGATTTACCCTGAACAGTGCAGGTAATGTATTTTTAATGTTACGACACAGGCTGTGGCGGCCATGCCATAACAATGGCGATCGAGCCTTGTCACTGAGAGCTAGCCAAGACGAAATATTTTGAGCTCACCTTTTCTCTGCTGACGATAGAATATACATTTGCAGAGACTAATATGTAGCTTTTGTTGAAAAAAACAACTAATATCTTGTAATACTATAATAAAATTGGTAAATTGACTTACTTTTAATGTTACAACACAGGCTGTGGTGGCCATGCCATAACAATGGCGATCGAGCCTTGTCACTGAGAGCTAGCCAAGACGAAATATTTTGAGCTCACCTTTTCTCTGCTGACGATAGAATATACATTTGCAGAGACTAATATGTAGCTTTTGTTGAAAAAAAACAATTAATATCTTGTAATACTATAATAAAATTGGTAAATTGACTTACTTTTAATGAAGCTGAAGATTACGAAGCTGTGATGATTACGTCATCCTCTGCAGCGCTTGTTTTATATGTACAATTATTTTCAGGCACTCACTTCACACAACAGCTAGCCTTACTACTAATTCACATGAGTTCTAATTCTACTTCACTATTGACAATTATTTCTACTGTATATTTACACTGTACAGTATCTTTTTGTCTAGGCTTAATTAATCATTAACACTTACAATACTGTACTCTATCAACACTTTTTACACTAATTTATATGCCTTTCAATCATATTTTATATCGTTAGTGGATGACTTGTCACGACTTGGTGGGAATTCAGCATCGGCGGGTGCAACATGGCTTGTAGAGCATTCGTTGCTGGCGGATGTTCCACGACTTGTCGATGGGAATTCAGCATCGGCGGGTGCAGCATGGCTTGTAGAGCATTCATTGCTGGCGGATGCTCCACGACTTGTCGATGGTAATTCAGCATCGACGGGTGCAGCATCGCTTGTCGACGAAGATTTTTCACGAACCGTTGAAATCATGAATTTATCTATTTTTGTCTGAATCTGATTTTCTCTGGCTAACGTTTTGAGACATTGCTTTAAGGCTGTAAGGTGTACATAAAAATTTCCAATAACCTCATGTTTACTTTTTATTGAATATTCAATGAGTTCCTCAACTTGTTCCAATCTTTTCTGATATCCGACACCTCTAGGCAGAGCCTCACCAACATCGTCCGAGTCATCATCAGAGTCATCAGAGTCATTTCCGAGAACACTTTGCGCAATCTGTTCTTCAGTTAACAATTCATAACCAGGATCGTAATCATTTTCTAACCATTCATTGATATCATTCACTTGTACACCCTGACCAGCTTGGAGCAACATTGTTCGGATCGTTTCTTCAAACCCTTCAAAATCATTGGCTTCATTTTCAAAACCTTCGAATTCACTATCAGATACTGCTGCTTCACATCTAGGCCTCTCTGTTAACAGTTTCTTCCATGAATTTGTTAGTGTGGTTTCTTTCACTTTATTCCAAAGCCTAGCCCAGTGAAATATTGCTTCCCTGATTGTGTACTTTTCTGGGGGGAGCCCCGTCGGCTCCCCGGAGCTATCCCAGGCTGATATGCTAATGTCAGACTTTGGCATCAGTCATGTGTATGGAGTTCTTAGGCCTACCGGGGACCACGGCCAGAACCGGGCCCCCTCAGAGAGGCAAGGGGAGCAATGGCCTATAGAAGCCCCCGTGTAGTTGGAAGCATTCTATGTCTGCCATCGACCGGAACAGGCACCCAGAAAGGTAAGCGCCCCAAAACAAACCCCTATTCTGGTTAAAATTGCTACCTAATACCGAACTAGTGGATAGAACTCCCCAACCGAAAACAAGCAAATTAGTGTGACGTCACACACTGCCGCGCCGCTGTCTGCGCAGCTCCCCCCTCCCCGGGAGGGGGAGGGGGGAGCCCCAGACCCCCCGCGCCGGCTACCCACACCTCAGTTCTTGAGGCTGATGCTATAGGCGATGGTCGTGTGCTCTGGCTCCGGTGTCGCTACTGCACTGTGCTTTGAGTGTGGTGTTAGTTTTGTGGGTGCGAGAGCCAGGAGTTATCTTCAGTACTCGGGCTGCATGCGCCTAGGGCTGCCTTCCCTAGGTGCCCTGTAAGTACTGCCCTTGGGGCTTGGGGCCACCTTCCACAGGCTCCTCGGGGTCTGCCTCTGCTGGTCCGTTTTACCTTTCGGTTTTTCGGCCGCCTGTTGGGCTCTTGGGTGTTCTGTTCTCCCTTGTTACCGGCAGGTAAGAGGCAGTTTGCACTGGTAGGGGCGCAGGGTGCTGCTCAGCTTGTACTTCCCGACATCACGGCCGGCTCTGTTCCTTGGGGTTCGCTGTCCTCTTGCGGGGTTTTGTTTTTCTTTTTGTTTTTGCCTGGTGGGGGGTTCTGTCATTTTATTCAGTTTGTTTTTGCCCTTCCACTGTTCTCCTCGGTGGCGCCCCCTGCTAGGTCCCCGTGAGTGTACACGTCCCTGGGGTTCAGCTTTAGAAGTTTGCTTGGTAGTTTTGGGCGCCGGTTTGCAGCACCCTGCCTGGGACTACCTGAGCGCGAGTCCTCTTAAAGTAAACGCTCAGGACCCTGGGAATCCCCTAGGGGGCGCGTGGGTCCGATGGATGTGACCCCGGAGTCCCCACTCGCTGTGTGCGAGTTTGAGGGTTGCTCGGTCCCCTTGTCTCAGGGTGACCCTCATTGTTTTTGCCTCTGCCACGCTGCCTGTTGGGTCGGTGATACTTTCGACCCTGAGTCCTGTGAGTGTTGCTGCTTGCTTGTGACTCAATTTACCCAATCCTCTGATGATTCTATTCGGGTACAGGCGGCACGTGCGTTGCAGTCTAGGTTTCGTCTGTTGCAACGCGCTCGGTTGGTTGCTTCCCCGGATGCCCCGGGGCTGCCCCGCTTTGCTTTTCGAGACCCGGACTTGGGGGTGGGGGTCGCTTCGATCCTGGTTCAGTCCGCACCTCCTCGTCCTTCCCCTTCTGTTCGTTCTGGCCCCTTGGTGGCCGGCCCAGCCTTGGTTTCAGGCGCTGGTTGCTCGGTGTCCGAACCCGAGGGTTTTCCCGCGGCTCCGCCTCTTTCAGCAGATCGGGCCGGTACGTCACGTAGCTGGTTCGATCTTCTCCTCGAGTCTTCGCGTATGGTTTTTTTGACTCGAGTCTATCATCATCTCTATGGTGATCAGGTGGCCTCCTTGTTGGTGTCCCACCTGAGGGCTTCTTCTCGGCGGCAGTATGAAGTTTCCTGGCGGTCCTTCCGTTTCTTTTTGCGTCTTCGTCGTGTTAGCTCCTTGTCTGTTCGGGTGGTCTTGTCCTTCCTCTCGTGGTTGTTTCAGGACCGTCATCTTATGCCTAACACTGTCGCTTCGTATCGTGCGGCGCTGGCGGAGCCGCTTCAGCTTGCTTTCGGTATCGATGTTACGTCTGCGCCGTTTCGCAAGCTGTCTCGTGCATTGTTTCACCTCCGGCCTGCTCATGCGTCGCCTGAGCCGTCCTGGTCTTTGGACAGAGTGCTCGCTTTCCTTTTATCTCCTCGTTTCGTTGTGGCCCCTTCGGTCCAGGATTGTTTTTCCAATGCACTTTTCTTGTTGGCTTTGGCCTCTGGGGGTCGGGTAGGGGAGCTTCATGCTCTCCTCCGGCGCAGGGGTTTCTGCTCTTTTGGTCGTGGTGATAGTTTTGTTCGTTTGCAGCCGTCTCCTTCTTTTCTGGCGAAGAATGAGACTGCTGCATTCCGGAGGGGTCCATGGGTGGTTGATGCTTGGTTGGTCAGGCCGGGGGTGCATCATGTTTTGTGTCCGGTTGCGGCGCTTCGCCGTTATTTGCGCGCCACAGCTTCTGTGTTCGGGGACGCGCTGTGGGTTGATCCGGTTTCCCTTCTTCCCTGTTCGCGGGTTCGGGTCTCTCAGGTCGTCCGCAGGGTTATTAGGTCTAGCCAGCCTGCGGTCTATCCCCGTGCCCATGACGTTCGTAAGTTCGCGGCTCTTGCTGCCGTCTTTGGGAATATGTCTTGGTCTGATATTCGGGCGCGGGGATTTTGGCGGTCGAACAGGGTCCTGGCTGCTCGTTACCTTGTGAATGTCCCTGGCCCTCGTCGGGCCTGTGTTGCTTTGGGTCGGCGGTTGCAGCCAGTTGTCTCGGCTTCGAGTTGAGGGGTGAGCGACGACCGCCTCCCGGGTAAGTCCCTCTTTTTCTGTCTGTGGGTAGTTAGCTCCGGGGAGCCGACGGGGCTCCCCCCAGAAAACCAGCGTTGAATGTAATGAAACGCCATTTTCTGGGTGAGTCCCGGAGGCTCCCCGGCATCCCTCCCTCCCTCCGGTCGGCGTTTTTTTCGCGTTTTTGACATCCAGCCTCAAGAACTGAGGTGTGGGTAGCCGGCGCGGGGGGTCTGGGGCTCCCCCCTCCCCCTCCCGGGGAGGGGGGAGCTGCGCAGACAGCGGCGCGGCAGTGTGTGACGTCACACTAATTTGCTTGTTTTCGGTTGGGGAGTTCTATCCACTAGTTCGGTATTAGGTAGCAATTTTAACCAGAATAGGGGTTTGTTTTGGGGCGCTTACCTTTCTGGGTGCCTGTTCCGGTCGATGGCAGACATAGAATACTTCCAACTACACGGGGGCTTCTATAGGCCATTGCTCCCCTTGCCTCTCTGAGGGGGCCCGGTTCTGGCCGTGGTCCCCGGTAGGCCTAAGAACTCCATACACATGACTGATGCCAAAGTCTGACATTAGCATATCAGCCTGGGATAGCTCCGGGGAGCCTCCGGGACTCACCCAGAAAATGGCGTTTCATTACATTCAACGCTGGTTTTTTAGATTTTCTAGTGTTCTTTGAGCCCTTGTATCCTTTCCTGTCAATTCATCTTCCTCGCTAGGTAAAACAACTAGAACATCTTCAAGCATTGCTGTTTGGTACATACGTTTAGCAGCAAGGATAACACCGTGGTCCATGGGCTGGATCAAGGATGTTGTGTTTGGTGGAAGTGCCATGCATTTTATTCTGCCATCCCTTGAAATTAACTTGCTAATGGGATGAGCAGGGGCATTATCTAGCAGCAACAATGCCTTAACCTCACTGGCCTTTATTCCACATTTGTTGATCTGGAATTCTCTGACTTCTTTGCAAAAGTGGTTTTCAAACCAGTCCGTAAATATTATTTGATTAAACCATGATTTCTTAGAATTGTAATATATTACAGGTAATGCCTGCATTATATTTTTTAAGGCTCGAGGATTTTTAGACTTGCCTACCACGGCACATTTTGTCCTGTGAGAGGCATCAGCATTAGCACAAAGCAAGACTGAGAGCCGTTCCTTGCTTATCTTTCGTCCAGGAATATTTTCCTGCATCCTACTGGTTAAGGATGTACTTGGTACAGCTCGCCACATAAACCCAGTCTCATCAGCATTATATACTTGATATTTCCTTAAATTATTACTGACAATGTACTCGTTTAATTTAGCCTTGAATGAATCAACATTAGTGGGATCAGCACTTGACGCCTCACCATTAATTTTTTTGGTGTTTGAAATGTTATGCCGAGCCTTAAATCTTCCAACCCACCCATCACTTGCACTGAAATCTTTTATACCTAATTGAATGGCAAGTTTACTTGCTGCAACTTTAAGCTCTTCAAATCTTATTGCCATGCCAATTGTGCGGTGCTGAATAAACCACTTATACACTGCAGCATCCAATTGTGGATACTGACCAGACTTTACTGTTTTTCTCGAACATGCAGCACCAGAAGTAGCACACTCTGTTGTGCTCACATATTTTAATAGAGTATCCTTCTGTTTCTTGATGTCACTTACTGTACTTTTCCCGATGTTAAACTCTGCTGCTGCTCGTGCATGAGAATATCCTTTATCAAGTTTCTTAATTAACTCCAGCTTCTGTGCAACCGTCAGGCGCTTCCTTTGGGTAACTTTTGGCATTTTGTAAATTAAAAAGATCACAATTACAGTACAGTAATATCCTTCACAATTGAAGCTAGCCGCGCGAGTTCACGGTAAACAATGGGAATACATGGCCCGGCGGAGTACATACTAGGTCCGTGGGAAAAAAAATACCTAGTGCCTATACATACTATAAAAGGTATTTAATAAGAAAACAAAGACTTTTGCTTAATAAAAACTGTTTCAAAATATTTTATTAATAATAATTTACAATTTTCTTCATTAAAGTGAATCATTTTAAAAGAAAATTAAGATGTAATATATGACTCTGGACGATCCAGGTCGGTGGCGGCCTGGTCGCCATGTGAGGGGGACGCTGATGCCACAACAAACCCAATACCGACTGTCGGTAATATCGACCGCAGACCGGTATAGCAGGCTCTAGCTACTGGGCTCCCAAACCGGTCGTTAATACCAGCAGATCGGTATAAAAGAGGCCGTTAAATTGAGTGGATACTGTATTGTGCTGGTTGGGGACGTCAAAATGTTGTGCTGCCTACCTACCTATGTGGCGGCCGGTTTCTGTTTCCTCTGGGGACATTGTACTTTTAGTGCGGTTTTTCTTTTGTTTTTGTTTTCCTTGCCTGGTATGGCTATAGTTCCACTTATACAGTACAACCTCGATTCAACGTACTATATGGGACCAACCCCAGTTCGTTGGAGCGTTGGATTCGCTGCAAGAGGTGACCTTCAGGAGGCGTTTGCATCAGTGTCTTTTTATTTTCTTGTTAACAATAAAAATGCATTATCATATTATATACTGTACCTATATATTATTACTCTACTAACAAATACTGTGTTACATTTGTTATTTACCTTATTGTTGGAGTTATATCTATCTTGAAGTCTCATGGAGTTGTGAATGCTGTACAGTAAATACATACTGTAGTGTATTATGTCGTTAACACTTGTGTTGAGTAGTTCTGCTGTATGTTGAGTACTACAATACAGTTTATGAAAACTATTGTACACTAAAATTACTGCAACTTTAATTTTAACACTATGTTTTGATTTGTCGAGAGGCTGGAGTGTTCATTCTGTGACTTTATTGGACATATCTGCACAATCAAGGAACATCCGTGCACCATGTCGGCTCCAAATGCACTCATTGTGTCAGTGATGGCTGACTGGTGGGTGGATGGGCAGGTAGGCAGGGATGAAGAGGCTGAAATGTAGGCAGGCAGGCAGGAAGAGGCTGGGAGGTAGGCAGGGATGGAGAGGCTGAAATGTAGGCAGGCAGGCAGGAAGAGGCAGGGAGGCAGGCAGGGAGGCAGGCAGGCAGGCAGGCAGGCAGGCAGGCAGGCAGGCAGGCAGGCAGAGCTTGGGAGGGAGGCAGGCAGGCAGAGCTTGGGAGGGAGGCAGAACTTGGGAGGGAGGCAGGCAGGCAGGAAGGCAGGGAGGCAGGCAGGCAGGCAGAGCTTGGGAGGGAGGGAGGCAGGGAGAGGCTGGGAGGGAGGCAAGCATGGAAGGAGACAGGCACAGAGGGAGGCAGGCAGGCAGAGCTTGGGAGAGAGGCAGGCAGGCATAGCTTGGCAGGGAGGGAAGCAGGCAGGCAGAGGCTGGGAGGGAGCCAGGGAAGGAGAGGATGGATATGGATTGATGGGTGGATTGATGGAAGGATGGAGGGAGGGATAGAAGGATGGATTGAGGGATTAATGGATGGATGATTTGAGGGAGAGATTGAGGGATTAATGGATGGATGATTTGAGGGAGAGATGGAGGGATTAATGGATGGAGGGAGCGATGGAGGTATGGGTGTTGAGTTGAGCAGAGTGTATGTGTGTATGGGCTGTAGGGGTTATCTTGAGGTTATCTTGAGATGATTTCGGGGCTTTTAGTGTCCCCGCGGCCGGGTCCTCGACCAGGCCTCCACCCCCAGGAAGCAGCCCGTGACAGCTGACTAACTCCCAGGTACCTATTTACTGCTAGGTAACAGGGGCATTAAGGGTGAAAGAAACTTTGCCCATTTGTTTCTGCCTCGTGCGGGAATCGAACCCGCGCCACAGAATTACGAGTCCTGCGCGCTATCCACCAGGCTACGAGGCCCCTTAGGGGGTGGGGGGGGGGTGAGGGAGGTGTGTCCGTGGTGATGAAGGGACCGGCTCATCGATAAGCCTAACTCACTTGACCCAGTTAACTTTACTGTTTCTTATATTCTGGATGGGTGGAGAGAGGGAGGGAGGGAGAGAAGGAAGGATGAAGAGGGAGAGAGGGAGGGAGGGAGAGAAGGAAGGATGGAGAGAGGGAGGGATGGAGGGAGGGAGGGATGGAGAGAGGGAGGTATGAAGAGAGGGAGGGAGGGTGAGAGGAATGGAGAGAGCGAGGGAGGGATGGAGAGAGGGAGGGAGGGATAGAGAGGGAGGGAGGGATGGAGAGAGTGAGGGATGGAGAGAGGGAGGGGGGGAGGGATGGAGAGAGGGAGGGCTGGAGAGGGAGGGAGGGAGGGAGAGAGGGAGGAAGGGAGGGAGGGATGGAGAGAGGGAGGGATGGAGGGAGGGAGGGAGGGCGAGAGAGGGAGGGAGGGAGCGATGGAGAGAGGGAGGGATAATAAGCGAGGGAGGATAATAAGAGATATAAAAAATTTATTTTAGAACTGATTTATTAATGTTATTATTTCGGGCCGTAGTCACTGAACTGTGGCGACGAAATCGAAGGAAACACGCATGGTGCTGTGTGTACAAGGATTAGACCCGTCCACTCACTCACGCTGGAGTTGTTCCAATAACTGTACAGTAATTTCTCAAATAACAGATGTCCATCATATTACAGTATATTTTCAATTTTATTTAGTTTAGTTTAATTAGGATAATAAAAAGCTATTAAAACACTGGTTTTAGAAATTATTTATTAATATGAAACTTTCAGTCATGGGTTACTAAACTATGAAGACACAGACGAAAGTGAGTGAAACCTCACTGTAAAGTGAGGTTTACAGTACAGTATTCTCTTATCTGTCCACCCTCACTCATCTTGTTTCATCACAGAAAATGTCTATAAGGAGATTTTACCACATGTAGCTAGGCAATTACGCTTCAGCCTTTAAATTAATGTACAAAGATACGTGTGCCACAAATCAGTGAACGAAAATCATGGAAACTCAGTCATTCACTTGTGTGGACCACTCTGGCTGGTGTTTGGTTAATATACTTTACTCGTTGTGTGGACCATTCTGGCTGGTGTTTGGTTCATATGGTTCTCTAATTGTAATCTGTGATAGAATGAGAAAGTTTTCCACCACTCTGTGAACTCTGTCCCAAAATCGTTAGCTTGTGGACTACTTATGGTCCACATGTGTGGTCCACTTGTGTAGTCCACTTGTGTGAAACCAACATGTCATATGAGAGAATTATTAATTGTAATCTGTAATTACCTAAGTGTAATTACCTAAGTGTAGTTACAGGATGAGAGCTACGCTCGTGGTGTCCCGTCTTCCCAGCACTCTTTGTCATATAACGCTTTGAAACTACTGACGGTCTTGGCCTCCACCACCTTCTCACTTAACTTGTTCCAACCGTCTACCACTCTACTTGCGAAGGTGAATTTTCTTATATTTCTTCGGCATCTGTGTTTAGCTAGTTTAAATCTATGACCTTTTGTTCTTGAAGTGCCAGGTCTCAGGAAATCTTCCCTGTCGATTTTATCAATTCCTGTTACTCTTTTGTATGTAGTGATCATATAGCCTCTTTTTCTTCTGTCTTCTAGTTTTGGCATGTTTAATGCTTCTAACCTCTCCTCGTAGCTCTTACCCTTCAGTTCTGGGAGCCACTTAGTAGCATGTCTTTGCACCTTTTCCAGTTTGTTGATGTGCTTCTTAAGATATGGGCACCACACAACAGCTGCATATTCTAGCTTTGGCCTAACAAAAGTCATGAACAATTTCTTTAGTATATCGCCATCCATGTATTTAAATGCAATTCTGAAGTTAGAAAGCATAGCATAGGCTCCTTGCACAATATTCTTTATGTGGTCCTCAGGTGATAGTTTTCTATCTAGAACCACCCCTAGATCTCTTTCTTTATCAGAATTCTTTAAAGATTTCTCACATAATATATAGGTTGTGTGGGGTCTATGTTTTCCTATTCCACATTCCATAACATGGCATTTATTAACATTAAATTCCATTTGCCAAGTGGTGCTCCATCTACTTATTTTGTCCAGGTCTTCTTGAAGGGCATGACCATCATCTAAATTTCTTATCCTTCCTATTATCTTAGCATCATCAGCAAACATGTTCATATAATTCTGTATACCAACTGGTAGATCATTTATGTACACAATAAACATCACTGGTGCAAGAACTGAACCCTATGGTACTCCACTTGTGACATTTCTCCATTCCGATACATTGCCTCTGATTACTGCCCTCATTTTTCTATCAGTCAGAAAATTTTTTATCCATGATAGAAGCTTACCTGTCACCCCTCCAATATTTTCCAGTTTCCAGAACAACCTCTTATGTGGAACTCTGTCGAAAGCCTTTTTTAGGTCCAGATAGATGCAGTCAACCCAACCATCTCTTTCCTGTAATATCTCTGTGGCTCGATCATAGAAACTGAGTAAATTCGATACACAGGATCTTCCAGATCGAAAACCATACTGTCTGTCTGATATTATATAATTTCTCTCTAGGTGTTCTACCCATTTAGTTTTAATTAGTTTTTCTAATACTTTCACTATTACACTTGTCAATGATACAGGTCTATAATTGAGGGGGTCTTCCCTGCTGCCACTTTTGTAGATTGGAACTATGTTAGCCTGTTTCCACACATCTGCTATGATTCCTGTACACAGGGATGCCTGAAAGATCAGGTGAAGTGGAATGCTGAGCTCAGATGCACATTCTCTCAGAACCCATGGTGAAACGCCATCTGGGCCAGCTGCTTTGTTCTTACCGAGCTCCTTGAGCATTTTTTCCACTTCGTCTCTAGACACCTCTATGTGCTCTATGTTGTTCTCTCGAATTCTTATTGTATCTGGTTCCCTAAAGATTTCATTTTGTACAAACACACTTTGGAACTTTTCGTTTAGTGTTTCACACATTTCCTTTTCATCTTCCGTGAATCTATTTCCCATTTTCAACCTCTGAATATTATCCTTTACCTGCAATTTGTTGTTTATGAATTTATAGAATAGACCTGGTTCTGTTTTACATTTGTCTGCAATCCCTTTTTCAAAATTTCTTTCTGCTTCTCTCCTCACTGCCGTGTAGTTGTTTCTCGCATCTTTGTATCGCTGGTATGTTTGGGGGTTCGGCCTCTTCCTGTATTGATTCCATTTTTGTGTCTTTTGGTCTCTAGCCCTCTCGCAATTTCTATTGAACCAATCCTGTTTCCTAGTTCTGCATCTCTGTTTTGGTATAAATTTTTTTGTGCCTTTATCATATATTTCACAAAACTTGACATACATCTCATTCACTTCCTTGCCTAGCATCAAGTCTGTCCAATTATACTCACTAAAAAAATTTCTAAGGTCACCATAATGTCCTCTCCTAAAGTCAGGTTTTTCAACTGCATCAACCTTCATATTTTCTCCCAGATTATAACGCATTGCATACTTTATTCCCAAAAAGACATGGTCACTTTTACCCAAGGGAGGAAGGTACTGAATGTCAAATATCTCTTCCTCCTTCCTGGTAAATATCAAATCTAGCATGGAGGGAACGTCCCCTTCCCTCATCCTCGTAGCTTGTTTAACATGTTGATACAAGAATGTTTCCAGGATGAGGTCTACAAATTTACAGGTCCAGAAATCTTCTGTTTTAGCTTCATATGCTTCCCAGTCTATGGCTTTCAAGTTGAAGTCGCCGACTATCAACAGTCGTGAACTATCGTTATCCGCTCTCGCTATGATCTCATTATTGTTATAAGACCTTCTCGTTTACTATCTAGCTCCTCCTTTGACCATGTGCTGCTTGGCGGTGGACTATATGCATTTATGATCATTAGTTTATCATCCTCATGGCAGATCTCTAGTGCTATTATGTCAACTTCTTGTGGATTGGCAGTCATTATTTCGTTCACCTTTAGGTGTTCTTTTACCAGCACAGCAACGCCACCACCTTTCCTAATTTTTCTGTCCCGTCTCCAAATTGAGTAGCCTTTTGGGAATATGACCTCATTTAAAATAACATCTTTAAGTTTTGTCTCCGTGAGTGCAACAATGTCTGGTGTCTGCAGCTGTATTACATCACTTAACTCCAGTATCTTCGATCTCACTCCATCTATGTTGGTGTATGCAATCTTCAGGAACTTGTTCCCCCTCTCCTTATTCTTCACTCCCCCTCTCTCTATTGATTTTGTTGGTTTGCCTTTATGTACCACTTTACTGGTTTGCCTACCCCTATCACTTTGTAGAAAAAAGAATTTATTTCTTCTTCATTCCTGCTCTCATTTAAATGTTTTGCCTCGGCGAGGTTCAGTTTCAGCTTCTCTCTATCTTCTTTTGAAAGATCTCGTCTTAACGACCACCCTTTCCCATCCTCATCACTTTGCAATTTTCTAGCATTCCTTAGTACTTCTTCCATCTGTTTGGCACCGTTTAGGGTGATCCTCAAAGGTCGATCTTTCCCTTTTACGTACCTGCCTATTCTCCTGTAGTCGCACACATTCTCTATGGTTGTAAGACCTTCCACGAGGCCAACAATTTTATCTACTACTTTAGCTTCTTCTACAGCTCTTTCTGACCTAGATGTTATCGCCTTTTCTTTGCAGCCAAAAATGATCAGGGACTTACTCCGATCAACTGTGTTTTGCACCAACTTCGGGTTAGATGCCAATTCTTTTCTCACTTCCAGCCTAATCTGTGATAGAATGGGAAAGTTTTCCACCAGTCTGTGAACTCTGTCTGGACATCGTAAGCAAATCCGAACATCCCCCACTTCTGCGAACCGGGTGAGTAAATCCGACCTAAAAGTGTGCGAACTAGCGGGTTTGAAGGTTGCTGTGTGCCCTAGTCTCAGGGTGACAGTCACCACTTTTGCCTGCATCATGCTGCCTCTTGGGTCAACGACACCTTTGACCTGGAGTCTTGCAAGTCGTGTTCTCTGGTTGTTCTCCAATATTATTCTGATGACATTACTGTTAGGGTACAAGCAGCATCCACATTGTATGCTAGGTTTAGGTTGTCTGCAACGTGCTAGATTGGTTTCCCACCGGAATGTCCCACGGCTGCCCCGCTTTGGTTACAGGGACCTGGACCTGGGGACATTAGTCGCTTCAACTTTGGTCCAGTCCGCACACCCTGGTTCTTCTCCTGTTGTTCATCCTGCACCTTTTCCCCCCCTGCTTTCGGCTCCCAAATGTCTGAGGGTTTTGGGGTCGGGGCAGGGTTTAGTTGGTAATAAAACTCGAGCAGCTTCTAGAGCCGCCTTGTTCGGGGTTGAGGACAGAGGCATTCGAGCCGGCTCCTCGTTCCGAGGCTTCTGGGTCCCCCCAGCAAGGCCCTCTTCTTCTCAGCCTTACTCCTGGATTCTGCCTTTTTTTCAGGGGTAGAGGGTGTGGAGGATGGCTCTGCCCTGGGGTCCTGAATTGGGAGATCCCGGGGCTGGGGATACGTTGACCTGGGAGGCCTTTGGCCTCCTTTGACACTGCTTGGGTATTGGTGCCCTCTTCATGAGGCTTGTTGTTACAAGGGGAGGGGTTTTCTTACCTCCCTTCCCTGTATGAGTATGATTTGAGGTCGGCTTCTCCCTGGGTTCGGTTCCGGGCTCCCTTGGCTTCCTGGGCTCTGTCTTTACAGAGGTTTTCTGCCTGTCGAATCTCACCTAAGTAGGTTCAGGAGGCTCTTGCTACGTATCCCCCGCGAGACCAGGATTCTGCCTTTGTGATGGATCCATCCTTATTTGAGCTCATTTCTTCTTCTCCGGTTCGGTATTGAGTGCAACTCCAATAAAGAGGTAGACAAGACAGACACAGATATAAATACCTTGAAAAACGCAAAACCGGAACACATTTGCAAATTCTACGCTAAAGGAATATGCAAATATGGAAAATTAGGAGCAAAATGCCATTTTCTGCATCCTCAAAAATGCAGGAACATGTTGGCGAGGGGTACATGCCGTTTTGGAACAGGGTGTAGATACTTCCACCCGAAATTATGTCAATTTTCAATTAGGGACAACAAATGCTATAATCTTCAGTGTCTGGAATTCCACGTGAGAGGTACACAGCATTATAGACAGGAAGATCAATATGACACTACTGGAAATTTTTTAGAGGAAGGCAGAAACAGAGTAATAAATATAAGAGAGAGGAACAGTCAGATGGAACCACTACAGGATTACAGAGGGGAAGGGAGATACCCACAAGACTGGAATGCAAACTATCAACAAGCACACAGGTGCTACACCACACAACACCCGTCCTACTACCAAAACTGGGCGAATCACTTCCAAAACAACACACCCTGGACGCAAACACAGTGGCCTCCTTATCAGAGCCTCAGATATTAACACCAATTAAAGCATCCAGCACTTCCACTAACACGATAACATCATTTATATTTGCCAACATCCAGGGTATAAAAACACGCAAATCCAACAAAGTTCACTTTATAGATGGTCTCCTTCATGAGGCAAATGCAGTGTTTGCAGCCCTAATGGAAACTCACACAAAGGACTACCTTGATGGTGAAATATGGATCTCAAAGTACAATCTCTTCAGATGTGATAGGAAACACCGGCTTCAGGGTGGGGTCAGCCTCTACATCAAAGACACACTCATCTGTACTGAGCTGCTAAACACCTCAAATGATATGGTGGAAGTGCTGATAGTCAAAATAGAGATCCTAAATGTAGTTGTTGTCCTTGTATATAAGTCACCGGAGGCAAACCCTCAGCAGTTTAAAGACCAACTAATGAAAATAGAGCACTGCTTGGAAAACCTCACAAATCCAGCTCCGAACATCATCCTGCTTGGGGACTTCAACCTACGGCACCTGAAATGGAAGCACCTGGCTAATACAGTAATATCAGAAAGAATACCAGGAAGTAGCCTAAATGAACAGGCACATGCAAATGACCTGCTACGGATATGCGATAGGTTTGCCTTAAACCAGCAAATAGTAGAACCAACTAGGAAGGAGAACACGCTGGACCTCATTTTCACTAATAATGATGAGTTGATCGGGAACATAATGATTACAAATACCTGTTACTCAGATCACAACTTAATTGAAGTTCTGACAACCATGGGGAGTGGACCTTCAAAACCAGTCCAGATTCCCGGTGGAGGAGATTTCAGCAAATTCAACTTCAATAATAAACGGATAAACTGGGAGCAAATAAACCAGGACTTCACAGAAATAAACTGGGAAGAACAGCTAGAAAATGCAAACCTGAACCAGTGCCTGGAAAAAATAAGCTCAGTAGCACTAGAAATATGTTCAAACCGCATACCCCTAAGAAAAAAGAGAAAGAGATGCAGATTGGAACGGGAACGTCGTTCCCTATATAGGTGAAGAAAACGAATCGCGGAACAACTTGAGAGTCGCACCCTATCTCAAGAACGGCGAAGAAGGTTAGGTAGAGAAATAGAAACAATTGAACTCAAGCTACAAGAATCATACAAAACCCAGGAGAGGCAAAGAGAGCAAAAGGCCATCAGTGAAATAGAGAGAAATCCGAAATATTTTTTCTCCTGTGCAAAATCAAGATCAAAAACCACATCTAGTATCGGGCCCCTCCGAAAGGGAGATGGAACTTTCACCGATGACAACAAAGAAATGAGCGAGTTACTGAGGAAGCAGTACGACTCTGTTTTCAGCGAGCCATTAAATGCACTAAAGATTGATAACCCAAATGAATTTTTCATGGATATGATACCAACATCAAATCACATATCAGACGTCGCCCTATCCCCACTAGATTTTGAAGAAGCCATAAACAGTATGCCTATGCACTCTGCACCAGGCCCGGATTCTTGGAACTCCATATTCATCAAGAACTGTAAAAAACCACTATCGCAGGCCCTTCACATTCTGTGGAGACAAAGCCTAGATACTGGCGTTATCCCTGACATACTAAAAACAGCAGAGATAGCACCACTCCATAAAGGAGGAAATAAGGCAGAGGCAAAAAATTACAGACCGATAGCACTAACATCGCACATCATAAAAAATTTTGAGAGAGTGCTAAGAAGTAAGATCACAAAATACATGGAATCACAGCATCTCCATAACCACGGACAACATGGTTTCAGAACAGGGCGCTCTTGCCTGTCGCAGTTGCTGGACCACTATGATATGGCATTAGATGCTATGGAAGACAAACAAAACGCTGATGTAATTTACACAGATTTCGCAAAAGCTTTTGATAAATGTGACCATGGTGTTATTGCACATAAAATGCGTTCAAAAGGAATTACCGGGAAAATAGGCAGATGGATCTACAATTTCCTGACTAACAGAACCCAATGTGTAATAGTCAACAAAATAAAATCCAGCCCATCAACCGTGAAGAGCTCAGTCCCCCAGGGTACTGTGCTTGCTCCAGTACTTTTTCTCATCCTCATATCGGACATAGACCAGAACACAACCTATAGCACTGTATCATCCTTTGCAGATGACACTAGGATTTTCATGAGAGTTGGCAACATAGAGGACACGGCAAACCTCCAGATGTAGATCAGGTCTTTCTATGGGCTACAGAAAATAATATGGTGTTTAACGAGGATAAGTTCCAGCTCATGCGCTACGGAAAAATTGAAAATATAAAAACAGAAACCACGTACAAAACTCGGGCAAATCATAACATAGAACGAAAAGGCAATGTAAAGGATCTGGGTGTACTCATGTCGGAAGACCTTACCTTTAAAGAACACAATAAAGTAGCCATCACAACTGCAAGAAAAATGACAGGTTGGATAACAAGAACTTTTCACACTAGAGATGCTATACCGATGATGATACTTTTCAAAACGCTTGTGCTCTCTAGAGTGGAGTACTGCTGCACAATGACAGCCCCTTTCAAAGCTGAAGAAATTGCTGACCTAGAGAGCGTGCAGAGATCCTTTACTGCTAGAATCCACTCAGTAAAACATCTAAATTACTGGGACCGACTAAAGAGCCTAAATCTGTACTCCCTTGAGCGCAGGCGGGAGAGATACATAATAATTTACACGTAGAAAATAATTGAGGGGCTGGTCCCAAACCTGCACACAGAAATAACACATGAGACCAGAAGACATGGCAGGATGTGCAGAATACCCCCGTTGAAAAGCAGAGGTGCAACAGGTACTCTGAGAGAGAACTCTATCAACATCAGAGGCCCGAGACTGTTCAACACGCTTCCGCTACACATAAGGGGCATAACTGGCAAACCCCTCACAGTGTTCAAGAGAGAACTGGATAAGCACCTCCAAAGGATACCTGATCAACCAGGCTGTGACTCATACGTCAGGCTGCGAGCAGCCGCGTCTAACAGCCTGGTTGATCAGTCCAGCAACCGGGAGGCCTGGTCGATGACTGGGCCGCGGGGACGCTAAGCCCCGGAAGCACCTCAAGGTAGCTCAGGGTAGGTAGGTAACCTATATATTATGTGAGAAATCTTTAAAGAATTCTGATAAAGAAAGAGATCTAAGGGTGGTTCTAGATAGAAAACTATCACCTGAGGACCACATAAAGAATACTGTGCGAGGAGCCTATGCCACGCTTTCTAACTTAAGAATTGCTTTTAAATACATGGATGGCAATATACTAAAGAAATTGTTCATGACTTTTGTTAGGCCAAAGCTAGAATATGCAGCAGTTGTGTGGTGCCCATATCTTAACCCTTAACATGCTCGGGGTCTAATATCCTGCCATCCCCACAGGCGCATGTCATTTTGAAAAAAAAAAATTTTTTTTTTTTTTTTTTGCTAATCTGTTAAGTTCTGTTCACTGATCACGGGAAAAATAAATAAAAAAATTCTATTGTACTTACTTTTGTTGCAATAGAGCCGGAAAGCTCGGTGATGACGTCACAATCTGCATGTTCGCTCATGCAGTACACGCCCCAGAGGCGTTGCGCGCGGTCCTCAAACAGCCAGAGTTGCCACAAATATATTTTCGCGCTATTTATTTACAACGTCTAGGCGCATTTTATCCAATTTTTTTCACTAATTGTGTTTCAAATACTGTTTGAACATATTTTGTATCAATAATTGTTGCATATTTGAGTATACACAGGCGCACACAAATGTTTTCAATTACGGCAATATAATATGTCATTACAGTCTATTATATTGTATGTTCTGCTTGTATTTGTATATATTTACACACACGCACCCGCTATCTGCTTATATGTTTACATATTTACACACTCGCACACGCTATACACACTTTGAAGCACACTTAGAAGTTTTCTAGACTGTGGTAGTCATTGAAGCAGTCGACAGCACATAATGGGATACCACACGTTTCACACCATGTTTGCACAAGCTTCCGTTTCTTGTCTCTACGTGTCGTTGTTTTACACACCAAGCAATCGCGTTGGGCTATTGCACGCTTCCCAGCTGGTGGCAAATACTTGAGTCTGTGTGCTAGGAAGCCTTCAGTGTGAGCGAGGCGTGGAGTACCAGCATGCTGCAACAGTGGGTTTATGATGGGCCGCTGAATACCTGGGACATCTTTTGCAAACTTTCCTAATAACTGTATTGCAGCATCAAATACAAAGTCACGGAAAGTGGGCTTATGTCCAGTTCTCACAAGGTACATGTTGAAACAGTTCAGCATGCTCATGTCCACAAGATGGAAGAACACTTTTTTCGTCCACCTACATGTCTTCCACACACACTCTGCAGTGCCAATCATCATGTCTGATTTATCAATCAACCGCATGTTGATATTATAGTCTAAAACACAGTCTGGCTTATATAGTGGTGCATTTGTTTTATGGTTCACTTTCCCACTGTTCACCATTGATCCATCATGAATTGTTGTCAACAAGTTCACCTCTCTTTTGTCTTTCCACCGAACTGACAGAATGTTATCACTTTTCCTTCTCTGACACTCACCAACTGCAATGTCGTTGTCAAACACAGGCATTTCCCTTCGTTGTGGCTTTACTGTACCAACCAATCCGGTTCTATTTTCTAGCAAGAACCGAGCTAGCAAGGGACTTATATAGTAATTATCCGTGTATAAAATGTGTCTCTTGTTCATCCACGGAGCCATGATGGTCTTCACTACACTCCCCGAGAATCCATGTTCGTTGTTACCAGGAATGTCTACATCACTAGCCGAGTATTCAATCATGTGTAACATGTATCCTGTCTCACAATCACAAAGAACAAAAAAATTTCAGGCCAAATCGGTTTCGTTTTGAGGGAATGTACTGTTTGAATGGAACACGTCCCTTGAAAAGTACGAGAGATTCATCAACCACCAGCTTCTGTGCTGGTACGTAAAAATCTCTGAATTTTCCAATAACATCGTTCATGTAGTGCCTCACTCGCCACAGTCTATCATCAGGTGTTCGGTCCTGAACACTTCCAAAATGTAGACACCTGAGGAGTATCTGAAACCTGTCTCGTGACATATGTCGGAAAATCCGACACCATTTAATAATCATACAGATAATAGCTGTATTGTATAAACAAGTTACCCATAGAAAACGTAACTTGTAGTGGAATTACCGTCTAAAGAAAACGGGATATCATCACCACACACTATTATAATTCACCACCTATTATGGTGGGAATTATTCTTAAATACATTAGTCTTTGGACTTTACCATCATAAAAACATCTTATATAAATTAACTTAATTATCAATATTAAAGTAGAGTAAATGTGACCCTTCTATCACTTTCTGAAATCTGGACAATGTAGGCCAGGCGTCAGTGGGGAAGGAGGGCAGCCATTGTTTGTACTAGACCAGAGGCTCACGGGAGCAAATTCGGCTCCTGTTAATTTTACTTGGACGTAGTGTTATGGAAACCAAAGGTGTACCATTATCAACACGCTGTCTACAAATTCAAGTTAAGTGTTCTTTCCGAAACCCATGTATCTTTCATTTATGGCCATTAACCTTTAACATGCTAGGGGTATAATATCATTTCTTCCCCACAGGCGCATGTAATTTAAAAAAAAAAATTTCTTCCTAACCTGTTAATTTGTGTTCACTGATCACGGGAAAAATAATAAAAAAATCATAAGTGGCATATATTGCCCGCTATAGGGCGGGGAAGTCTGGCAAAAAATAGGCGCTGACTCAGCGTGCGTCCCAGGCGGTCTGCTGCTCGCCAGCTGTCAGGCCGGAGTTGCCACAAAGAGATAATTACCTAATTATTTCAATGTCTCTGATTGACTTTTCATAGTTTTTTGCTGTAATATTATTCAATAGTGTGTAGTTTGATATATTTATATAATAAAATGAGTGAATCATCGCTGTACTCAAAAATATGGTGTGCATATTGTTGATTCAATTATGTTCATCAATCAGTGAACAAATACTTTGTCGGTTATTACACTATAAGCACAGGTTATATATAAGTATCTGCATGTTTTGTTCACTCTAACGAACCACTAAGTAGGTATTATGAATCAAAAAGTAACGAGGAGTGACCGCCGTGTACCAGCCAGCCACTCACGCCCTCCCTCAAGTCATCTGACTCACCCACATTCTCCTCCCACAATACTGTTTTTGCTATAATTCACTATATACAGATGTTATATATAAGTATCTACATTCGTGTTCACCATAACGAACCACTAAGTTGGCATGCTGAGTGGCAGTGCCAGTGGCAGCCCGCCACTGGTTGCTACTTCCTCCCTCCCTCAAGTCACCTGACTCACCCACATTCTCCTCCCACAATACTGTTTTTGCTTTTATTCACTATATACAGACGCTATATATAAGTATCTACATTCGTGTTCACCATAACGAGCCACTAAGTTGGTATGCTGAGTTGCAGTGGCAGCCCGCCACTGGCTGCCACCCCCTCCCTCCCTCACCTCACCTGACTTGCCACCATTCTCCACCCACCATACTGTTTTTGCTTTTATATACAGACGTTATATATAAGTATTTACATGTTTTGTTCACAATAACTGTACATCTAAGCTTGTATAAGCTGTAAGTTATATATAAGTATTTACATGTTTTGTTCACAATAACTGTACATCTAAGCTTGTATGGTGAGTAAAGGCACAAAGACGTAGGACCTCACACAGTCAGCTGATGGCTGCCGCCCTCAAGGCCAGACGCATTAATATTTCTCCTCCAACAATACTGTGTGGTGTTATTACGCTATATACACACATTATATATAAATATCTACCTGTTTTATTCACCATACTTCTACAAGTAAACTGGTATGGTTCAAATTCAAGTATGTTTATTGAGATAAGCAAGAAATACATCTCAAAGGGATAGAGTAGCTTAGGCTATTTCTACCCCCCTCTACTTCAAGTCCCTCAAGGGGCGCACAAATTCAGTGAGTACAAATAGATGAATAACATTACAAGAATACCATTTAACATTGCAAGTTTATATAGTAAGTACAGCATATAATTGTTACACTCTCGGGGCAAAATTCTTGTAGCTCCTAAGTATACTGTTTATCATACCATTATCACACATCCAAACAATTTGATGTGGTACACTATTTATTTCCTTATTTCTATAGTTTTCAATATGTTGACACTCTAATACATAATGTTCTAAGGTGTGGGCGTGTGGCATACTACATAATTTACACTCCTTATCTTTTTCACTGACATCAACACCGTATTGCCAGATATATTTGTATCCTAATCTTAATCTCATGTAAATTGAATCCTTCCAAGTAGACTTTCCTTTACCATAAGTGAAGGATGAATTTGTATTTATTATTGAATAATTCTTAAGTGTGTTACTACTGTCCACCATTGCCATTCTCTTTATCATTTCTTCACCCTCCTGGATCATCTTGATTCTTGTTTTTATTTGTTTCAAGGTTAACTGACATACAACATCAACAAGAGTTTTTTCAGTGGCTCTCTTCGCTATGTCATCAACTACCTCATTCAACAGTATTCCCACATGTGAAGGGATCCACATGAATCTTACTTTATACCCAGTTTTTTCTAGTCTCTTAACATTCTCTCTACACTCTATCACAATATTCTGATCCACTGGGCGTCTGCTATTTAAAGACTCTAACGCTCCTCTGCTGTCAATAAAGAAGCAAGCATTTTTACCACATTTGACTACTTCCTGTAATCCTGCTAATACTCCTTGGAGTTCAGCCTGCGTTGAAGAGACATTGTCAGTTAAGTGGCGTCCAATAACAGGATCTACAGTGCCGATGTCAGTGTACTTCCTGATCGAGACTCCACATCCTGCCTTCCCATCCCTAGCTACTGACCCATTACAATATACATGTAGAGTGTTTTCTGTAGGCAGTTTTCTAATTATACAATCATATGTTGCCCTCAGCTCTCCTATTTCATACATACTTTTTTTCTTATGCAAGGAAGTAATTACTACATCTACATTACAATCCTCCCATGGTGGTGTAAATTTTCTCTTGGCCACAGCAATACACTCTGTAATAACATCATACTTTATAACATTATAACATAATTTATTCATATATACTCTCTTCTTCATCATACACTGTTCACTACTTCCCACCTTTTGAACCGAGAGGATTAATTCATTAGCTCCCCCACCTCTCATTAATCTAATGGCAGAGGCTACATTTATCTCTTCAACTCTATCCCCAATACTCTGCAGATTCAATTCCATCCTCATTATCTCAATCATAGCATTTCTTGGGCATCCTAAGATAATTCTCATGACTTCATTTTGTACCTTCTCCAACTTGCCCATCCTACCTTTACCAAAACAAGAAATGACAGGTGCAGCATAATCAATAAGAGATCTTACAGTACTCAAGTATATCATTCGTAGCACAGGGACTCCCACTCCCTTTCCACAGCATGCCAAGGCCTTCAGAGGTTGTAATCTCTTCCGACATTGACCCAACAGTCTGTTCATCTCAGCTTCCAAACTCTCATGGGTATATCCAATGTATATGCCTAAATATTTATATATATTAACTCTCTCTATATTTTTACCGTTTATTTTCAATATAATGGGCCTCCGACTTCTACATTCAAACTTAGTTTTGTTTTCATTAACCACCAGTCCCATATGGTGACACAGGTTTCCGAAATTGTCCAACACTGTTTGAACCTTTGAAATATCCTTGCCCTGAAACAAAATATTATCGGCATATATGATTGGAGTTACCCCATTTGAGTATCTCTCAGATGCTATCTTATTCATTAGTACATTAAACAGGGTGGGACTCAACACTCCTCCCTGAGGTGTGCCGAGTTCAAAAGACCTCACACCTGACATACAACCTTGATACCACACCTGAGCCTTCCTTTCGTAAAGATAATCCCCTATCCAGCGCAATAATCTCCCTTTAACACCAAGACCAGCTAATTCATATAAAATAACCTCTTTGTTGGCTTTATCAAAAGCTCCTTGTAAATCAATGAAAACTATAATAATCATTTTCATTAGCTAGACATTTAATAATACAATCAGAGGTACTTT
Source organism: Procambarus clarkii (assembly GCF_040958095.1). Lineage (NCBI taxonomy): Eukaryota > Metazoa > Arthropoda > Malacostraca > Decapoda > Cambaridae > Procambarus > Procambarus clarkii. The sequence continues at coordinate 47,533 of NW_027189356.1, forward strand.
TTCCTTTGAGGAACCCGAACAAATTACTAGACAGCTGATCACCTATTATATATAAAAGTCTATTTAAAATGATCCTCTCCATCATTTTACAAAAACACGAGGTTAAAGACAGGTCTATACTCTCCATTGGCTTTAGGGATAGGGATGATCATAGCTTTTTTCCATTTACTGGGAATACTGCCCACTTTATAACCAATATTAAAGAGGTCTAAAAGTGGGCTTTTCGTTATAATGGCAAGTTCATTAAGTATTTCATAAGTTACTCCATCCTCCCCAGGGGGGCTAGATTTCCCAACTTTAATCGCCGTTATTAGTTCTTCTCTGGTAATACCTGTGCAAGTGACATCACCACTGTTACCTGCTATAAGTATAAAATCCTTTCTTAGATCTTTCCAAGAATCTAATGACTCTCTCGTTACAGCAGGTAATGAACTAAGTTTGGCAGCTTCCGCCCATTTATTTACGAGCCCATTTGCAATTCCTTGCGGGTCTGAATGTGCAACAAAATTGTGCTTTTTACCCCATATTTTATTTACGTCTTGCCAGATTTCCTTCAAGTTTCTGTTATTCCCAACTTTCTCTGCAAATTCCTGCCAATACTTGCTCAAATTTCCTTTCTCTTCTCCCCACACAGCCTAGCAACTGCCAGTAAAGCATTCTTCCCTTCTTCAGTCCTACCATTCCTATTCCAATCCCTGTGAGCTCTCCTCATTGTTAATGTCCACCCCTTAAGCATCTTGTCATGAGTATAATTTTCTTTTCTGGGGGGATGCCTTTTTATACTAGATGGTTTCCGGTTCAATGTTGCATTAAATACATCTACCTCCTTAATTAAATCTTCATAAAATGCTTCTGCCGAAACTGGCTTATAAGTATCATACCAAGACTTAATATGGCCAACAAGACCCCTTAATTCTCCCTCATTAAACTTTAACCTTTTCCTCTGAAGGCAGGCATGCTTTTTATCTAGTTTAAGCTGTATTTGTAATGCAAAATGATCACTTAGCATTTCATCCACAGTAAGACAATTCCCCTCTACGCCCTCAGCATTTATTAAACAAGCATAATCTAATCTCCCTCCCCTCAAATGAGTAGGAGAGGGCTCGTCCAGCAGTTGAACATCTTTATGTTCCTGCAAAAACTTGTACCATCTGCAACCATTCCTATTTGCTTTACCCCTTGATCCTAAAGCTGGATGTCTGGCATTAAAATCCCCTACCACAAGTGTATCTTCAGAAAAGAAGGAATCTGGAAAGTATCTTAAATCAAGGGAGCTATCAGAGATGTATAGATTAATGAAATTTAACTCTTGGTCCTTTAATTGTATCCGCAAGCTAATACTTTCAATACCTCTATATCTCTGAGGGATTCCAGTTATCTCGGCAGGTATGGTACTTTTGACATAACATGAGACCCCCCTAGTTCCTCCATCAGCATATAAGTGAAAGCCTCTATAGCCATTTAGCCTCAGAATGCTACCATCCCTATCCCCATTTTCCTGGAGTGCTACTATGTCAATATTCTCTCTAGGAGTATAATAGTGTACATCCACGCTCTAGTTTTTAATCCATTAATGTTCCAAGATAATATTCTCAATTTACTTTCATCCATAATTAATAATAAAACTACCTTTGCCCTGTCCGTCACATTCCATGAGATACGAGAGTACCTTAGAAACTTCCTTCTAACACCGTAACATTTTTTCTTTCTCCTCACTTTCACAACTACTACTAACATCGAAGGTAATATTATTCATATCTATTTTCTTTGTTATTTCTGTAACCCGTTTTACTTTAACCTTTCTTTCACCATTTGTCACAACAGGAGGTTGAACACTGCGAACACTACTAGAAAGTGTATTCTCCTGACTATCCTCTATCATCGTTACCTCATGCACATCATTACTTTCTTCTACGCACGTTTCACTTTCCATTTCACGTCCCGTTTTACTTTCAATTACACGTCCTGTTTCACCACCATCTTCACCCCATCTACCTTCCATAGTCAATTTTTCCAATGCCTCAATCCTCTTATCTAGTTTTTTTAGATACTCCAAAATTTGATTACCAACCTCAGAGGTGACCATATTGTCCTGACCCTTGTCGTCACAAGGTTTCAGTTTTTCCACTGCATGATGTACTTTCCCTAAGCTCGCCTTTACTTTCTCCGTCCCTTTTTCCCACACATTGATCATAGGGGCTGTCGTTGGCTTCCAACTGTTTCCTCCATGTTCCTCTTGCACAATCTTTCCTTGCTGCGAGGATACATCTATCCTGCTTGTAGGACCCGTCCTAGTCTCTTTCTGATGAGGCTTCATGGGGCATAGAGAGGAACCAGCATTGTGGCTGCCTCGACAGTTGCAACAAAATGGGACGATTTTTTCACTTCTTTCAATCTTGACTCTACACTCTCGCGAGTCGTGTTTTTTCCCACAATACCGACACCTGGAGTCAAACTGGCATTTCCATGCCATATGTCCCCAACGTGAACACTTCATGCACAGTATGGGCTCCTCAACGTATTTTGCAACGTTCCTATAGCCTAGTCCTTGCACAAAAATTTTCTCCAGCGCCTCACTCTTTACCAAGGCAACAACCTGGCTTTGTTTGTCACCACGAACACTGTTCCTCTTTGCCCAGACAACATTATCATTGTTAAGAAGAAGACAGTCAGGATCCAAATAAGTTGGAAACTTGAAAACTATGATCTTTGTGTGCAACATACCTTCTTCTAGAGGAACCATCACTACATTTTCAAAACCAACCGTCGTGAGGCGTTCCACGGCCTGTTCAGTCCCAACTGTTATGTAGGGCCGGTGAAGACCCTCCTTGAAGAGTGGTTTGTATTCCAAACATTGTTTAGCTAGACGTACCGTCCACTCTAGCTTTTGGTGGAAATTCAATTGGCATGTTGTAGGGAACAACAGCCTCTTCCTTCTTGTCTTGTCTTGCTTGTCTTGAGTCTTGCTGAGTAGGGTCTCATTCTTTGGTCTCTTTGTAATTTCATTGTCACTCTCACTGTCTCGCTGTCTGTTATTATTTCTCCGTTTCTTTCTGTTCACTAATACTTCAAACGGTCTGTTATCATCTTGTCTCTCCTCCTCACTACCACTTAGACATACCGCCTCAGCCATTTCTTCGACGCTGTCAATAATCGAGAACAAATTCACAATATCCTGTATCACCACGTGCAAAAACGAAGAGTGTGGGGCAATACTCCACCTCCCACCAATCAGCGGACGCCAAGAGTGCCAACCTTGCGACCGCACACAACCGTGGTCTGGACACGCTTAACTTGTATGGTGCCCAAAGACCATCGTGGTAACCAGTAAACAACACCGTCGTCTGCACGGTGGCGTCATGCAGACGACGCCACCGCCATCACCAAAATGGCGGCTCTCAACCTTCTCTTGCTGTTTATACCCTCTATACACACGTTATATATAAGTACAGTGGTACCTCGCATAACGATCGCCCCAAAAGACGAACATTTTGGGTAACGAATGGCCCGATCGGCGTCAAATTGTCCCGTATGACGAACGCTGGTTTGAGTAACGTCAACACCACACGGTGGGGACGCGCTGCTTCTTGCACATTCTTAGACGCCTCCGACCATTCAGGCTTATACACACATATAAATACACACACACGTGCGTATGCACATACACACGTGCACACAAACTGGAAAAGGTGCAAAGACATGCTACTAAGTGGTTCAGGTTAGAGGCATTAAGTATGCCAAAACTTGAAGACAGAAGAAAAAGAGGTGATATGATCACAAAATAGTAACAGGAATTGATAAAAATCGATTGGGAAGATTTCCCGAGACCTGGAACTTCAAGAACAAGAGGTCATAGATTTAAACTAGCTAAACACAGATGCCGAAGAAATATAAGAAAATTCACTTTCGCAAACAGAGTGGTAGACAGTTGGAACAAGTTAGGTGAGAAGGTGGTGGAGGCCAAGACTGTCAGTAGTTTCAAAGCGTTATATGACAAAGAGTGCTGGGAAGACGGGACACCACAAGCGTAGCTCTTGGTGTTTTTCCAACGTTGCAATCGTGAAAATTCTGTTATCTCTCTTCTAATGAGATGAGCCGCATGAAGGTTCGTTTGGTGTACAATATATTCCATGAGCGGCTTATCATAGAATGCTGTAAAATAATCACATTCACTCATATACTCTCCATTATCAGGGAAAAGCTCTGTAATCCCAATGTCCTTATTGTCAAAGGCAGGAATTCAGGGAATAAAACCAGCATCATCACTCCACACTAGTACACCTGGTGTCCTGCGAGACGCAGGGGGCGCAACAGGGGCACTACGGTGAAAAAGCGATGCACCCCGTGGACCAGGAGCTGAAGCCCGTCTACGCACAGTATGGCTGCTACGTGCACGTGAGGTAGAAGAACGTGAACATGAGGCTCTTGGTGCCTCAAATTGTTCCATGCGGTGGCACTTGGCTGGGCAAGACGCTGCTGACGCGACAAAATCTCGCCCAGTAACACCACTGGTACTGGCACCAGGCTCAGTAACACTATGTTCTGATTCCACTTCACTAAAACCAGAAAAAGAGTCAGCTTCCTCTGACTTGTCACCGAAAATATCCTCAGACTCTAAATAAGCACAGGAACTGTATGGTCGTGGGTGAATTGGGGTAGACGCTGGGCGAGGTGGCATGGGTGAGCGTATAGGCCTCGCCATGGGAGGCGGCTGTATCTCATTTTCACTGTCCGTGCTATCTTCATCAGTCAATTGTGTGTAGTCTTTATCTATATCAGAGTCATCAAAATCACTTTCCTCACCATCGGAAAATAATTCACTGGTTATTTGCTCTTGGGTGAGTGATTGCGTGGGGCGTGCCCGGGAAGCGTTCGGCCGTGCGCTCGACATGGTGGCTGCTGGGTAACTGAGGCCTCCCAAGTGATAGTAGCGTGAGCTGGAGTTTTTTTCAAAATGGCGGCTGTTTACTATAGCCCCTGAGTAGCATATGGGGACCCCCTATACCCTGCGGGAATTTCAAATCGTGCGCAGTAGACCAAAGCATCATATGATATGATGCGATGCGCAATTTAAGGGTTAACCACCGCGCTGCGCCGAGTTTATTGGGAAATTCCCCGTGCGCATGAAATAAAGTGTTCCCAAAAAATTATTTTTTCTTCGTAAAATGATAAATTCCCTTCCCAGAACATGTCTATGTAAAAATAAATACCAAATTCCACTTACTTTGGCTCTGGGGACGTGGACAAGGTGCACTGTGACGTCATCAGGGCCTGGTCGTCCGTGCGTGAATCGCCCAGACACAGTCGCGTGGGCCATTCAAGCACTGGGTATTGCCACAAATATATTTTCAATTATTTGTTCTATGTATTTCCAATGTGGTTTTATTTGTTTTTTATCATATATAATGCATATATGTGTCCTCTACAATATGTATACAGTAGAACATTCATAATGTTCCAGGGAACTGTGATACATGTGTCAGTAATGTGTCCACAATAAATGTTTATTGTCAAAATATTACTTGTTAAAAATTCATTAAAATTACAATATGTACAGTTTCACACACTATTTACACAGTAACACACTGTATTACGCATTCAGTACTTCGGAAGTGAGTAGTAATCAACGAAGTAGTCCATGGTGCACAGCACGACTTCACTCTCGTTACACCAGGAACAGATAAATTTTCGCTTCCTGTTTCTTCATTCTGTGTGCTTGCAAAGAGCGCACTCACGTACACCCTTGGCTTTAGTACTTGTAGGTTGTATGTAGCCAAGCTTGCAAAGCATAAAGTAGTATTGAAAAGATTATAGGAAAAGATCAATTTGTAAGGTAATCTTGAAAAGATCACTTTGTATGGTCCTACATAGGAAGAGATTCAACTTGCCTCAAAGAGTGTCCGTCAGTCAGAGAGAGAGATTCAGCTAGCCTCAAAGAGTGTCCGTCAGTCAGGAAGAGATTTAGGTATTCTTGAAAATATCTATTTTCGCGCGAGTTCTCGGGGGAAGGGATGGGCGTGTGTCGTCGCGCTCCGTTAAAACACTGGAATAAACCGGGCGTTTTTAGGATTACAACCATGGATTACGGCCCACAGTGATCACCGAGTGCATAGTGACCCGTAGGAAAGTTGAATACAGAAATTAACAATGGAACTTTGAGTTAAATACAGATTAAACGTGGGACCACGTGGTGAGCCAGGGCCACCAGGCTCATGTGTACAGGCATAAGCGATATATATCAAATATAGCGAGCAGTGATACGTTGAACAGTGAAGTGGAACGTGTAACACAACATATAAATTAGTGGATAGTGTATTATAGACTGTGGGTTGGTTGGTGTTGTCTTCGTTGATCCTTCTCTACGGACAACCCAACCCACAGCTCGGTAGAGTGCTTATACTAGGAGATCACCCTTGGCGCTTCTGGCTCTTGGAGAGGGGCTCAACGTCACACGTTTAGGGGATGCGGCTCCAACATTTAGCCTCGTTGTCACGTGCACACACCCACTCGAGCCGCTGTGACTCCCCACTCTCTCCCTAGGTGATATGATCTCCTCAATCCCCTTTTTGACTTATTAGTATTACCTCCTACCCTGTCCACAGCAGTGGTTCTTGGTTCTTTCTCTCTCCTTCTTTACTACCTCCTGGGAAGCCTCACTAGGACAAGGGCAAACACCAGCAAATTGTGACACATTTACTGGACAAAGCACATACACGATACATACACACATATAATAATAATGAATCCTATACTCTATAATATCACAATCAGGTTGCACTCCAACACCATCAGAACTCTATTATCAGCTTATCAAGTGGTATCCTATCTCATGGTTCACCACCTGATACTATCAACCTCCTCAAGTTGATCAAGTCTACATACACTGTTGCACCATCAGCAAGATAACATATATATATAGAAAATCCGCATTTGAATGCAATAACATATACCAGTATAAATGTTCATTGATACTTCAGTATAAAAAACTCCTTGACGTAAGAATGCCAACAGTCACTCACCTCTCACTGCGTCTTGCACGCTAATGACAACCAAACACTATCAACTCCCTATAAGTAATCCACCAGAACTTCCCCTTCCACCTCTGGAAGTTCACTACCCTAATATCCTTAGGTTCTTCCGGGCTTCACTACCAGGATCCTCTGCAGCTCCTCCAGGCTGCTATCATGAAGTTTCCTTGAGCAACTACGGTGCTTCACCCTTCTGCTAGGGTCCTCCACAGCTCTCTTGGCTGCTACACCATGAAGTTTCCCCGAGCAAGTATGGTGCTTCTCCACCTCTACAGAAGCACGTGACACTCCTCTTCACTGCTGCTTCTCCTCACAGCTCGAGGTCCTCTGCTCCACTACCTTTGGAGTCTCATCAATTTCTTCATCTGCTGGCTTCGAAGTTCTCAGCAACTTCTTCCCCAAAAGACAAACCTGCAACCCATCGACACTCCAATAAAACGTTCCCCTTTAACACATAAACAAAAATAACCACACAATATGCTTGCCTCAAACCTCTATCTGTTCTCTACATACAGTGAGAGTGGACTCCCCCGTTTTGGGCGGGTCCATACTCCACCTCGCCTGGCGGCGGTCCTCACTCACTGGGAGGGTCTTCCTCCATCCGGAGCCGGGCTCCCTCAGTCGTCCGCCAGCGCTCAGAGGGGGCGGACGTCGCTCCGTGTTCCTCCCTCTTCACTCTCCTATTTCAGGCTTTCTGCCTTATTAAAACATGTCTAACTTATAAATAAACATTGCTACTGTCGCTGGGCACACGACCAAATATAAGCAATCACTATGAACTGGCGTTTATCGTGCTTACCACAGATTAATTGGTCGAGGGCGCTTTCCCTCTGACGGCGTCTGGTCAGGGCGCTTACACCGCCCACAATAATGTCTCTGGCCGGCTTGATACTCTCTTCTTCGACCAGGACTTGAGACCACAACGTTCCCAGCTCAGTTCCACAGCTGGCACGTCTACACACTTCTCTTCTCTTCGAGATATATCACTAGGGGTTCCCTTCTGGCGGGAGCTCAACGGAGCGCGGCTTCCCCCTGCGATGTCTGGCACTCAAGTGAGGTCAAGGTCCTCCGGAAGCGAGCCTCACGCCTCCAGCAAAATGTCCACATCTCCTAGCCCGTCATTTATCTATTTTCTTCTGCATTGCCCATAATCTCAAACTGTTACACATATCCAACCAACTATTTTACATATGGATTATTACCTCAATTTTTGCTAGACCTTCTAATCAGGTCAGGCTTGCTGAATAACTCTCAAGAAGGGAGACTCGTTTCTCCTGTAGGCTGAGATCATAACAAGTGTTAGAGAATTGTACTTGAAAAAGTATAAATGTAAAGTTGTGGAGGAGGCATCACACTTGACTGTTTACACCACAGCCACTAGGCCTACACAGTACAGGGGACGTCCCTCAGTAACAGTATACTCCCTCAGTGATAATATACTGGCAATATATACTGTAATACGGGAAAGTGGATCTAGGAACTAGTAATAGAGTAAGTGAATAACATTGCAAGCTGGAAGAAAGTAGAAATTCCCTTAGGACATTACAGGCAAATAATCAGTGTATAAATCAAGTAACTGGCAACCGGTGGCATCCTGCCCCCGACCTGGGACAAACAACGGTCAACTAGACGGTCCCAAGAGGACCATATTTTCTCCACAAGGCAATAAGTATCCCCACACAAACTTGAACAATATGTAATATTATAAATATACTGAATACATATTACAGTATATATATACTGTGACGGTGTTCCCCCCTTATATTTCTCCCACGCCTGCTGTAAGAGTCATATCCACTTTTCCCGAGCGTTCTCTAAGTTGCGGGCAACAATTTGATATATGTGGGAGCGTGTAGTGTTCTCGCGTTGGCAAGAAATTCGTAAAAGAGGAGTATTTTGGCCTGTGGTTTAGGCCCTTTAGGACGCCAATATGGCGCTAGCCCCTCCATTTTGCTGCCAAAACTGTGTGACGTCAGTGGTACCAGATTGGTCACTGACAGTGACGTGGCACAGGGAGCCAATGAAAACCGCCCCTGGCAAGTATGACGTCACGAAGGCAGGGGGGGGGGGGTCCGGAGATCGTGCCTCTTTGGCGCGACCAGTCTGAGACAGCACGCCAAGGAGGTCGGACGTGCGCTGGGGGATCCTGTCAGTTTGACAGTTTACCCCATCTCCAGAGGATTTACGCATCACCGGCGGTCTGCCAGCACCTGTGGGGTCTTCCTTCGTTCATGTGTTGGACCAGAGAGGGAATTGACGGAATATTGAGCAACAAGTGCTCCAGGGACAGGTGTTGTGCAAGAGTGGAGTCTAGGCAGTGACGACTGGGGCGTCTGATAGCTTCACCAGTGATGACGTAGTGGCTGGGCCAATCCTCCGTGAGGGAACTAGTCTGACACGACACATCAAGGGGAACGGATGTGCGAAGGTTGGTCCTGTTAGATTTGACAGTTGTACCCCGCTCCCGTGGATTTTACGCGTCACCCGTAGTCTGCAAGTACGCCGTGAGGTCTTCCCTTGTTCATGTGTTGGATTGAAGAGGGAATCGACGGAATATTGAGCAACAAGTGCTCCAGGGACAGGTGCTGTGCAAGAAGTGAAGTCTAGACAGTGATATCTGGGGCGTATGATAGCTTCACAGTGACAACGTAGCGGCTGGGCCAATCCACCGGGAAGCAGTGAAAAAGAAAACTAATTGGGAATCAGGACGACTGCAGCCGAGAAGTAGGTTGGCAGCCGTAGTTGTGAGAAGTCGACGGCCGGGAGACCGACTCCAACCCCACAAAACGTTGTGGAGAAACACGGACCTGCGGAGGACAGAGCACGGAGACGACGCGTTTATTTTGGGACGTTGATTGGGTTCCTGGAGAACGCATCAGTGTGTGTGGGGAGGCGTTCCCTACAACGAGGCGAGAGCCGGGACCAGGAGCAGCAATTCAACTCTCACCGGAGGGCGAGTCCACATCAGTGAGGTGGAAGTAGGTGATTCAATTCCCCTTTAATCAGCTATATATTTAGCCAGAGTATCTTTCATGTCGTGAGCAAGGCTCACTAATGTCTATGTCACGGTACCTTGGTTACCTTGAGGTTACCTTGAGGTGCTTCCGGGGCTTAGTGTCCTGGTTGCTGGACTGATCAACCAGGCTGTTAGACGTGGCTGCTCGCAGCCTGACGTATGAGTCACAGCCTGGTTGATCAGGTATCCTTTGGAGGTGCTTATCCAGTTCTCTCTTGAACACTGTGAGGGGTTTGCCAGTTATGCCCCTTATGTGTAGTGGAAGCGTATTGAACAGTCTCGGGCCTCTGATGTTGATAGAGTTCTCTCTCAGAGTACCTGTTGCACCTCTGCTTTTCAACGGGGGTGTTCTGCACATCCTGCCATGCCTCCTGGTCTCATGTGGTGTTATTTCTGTGTGCAGGTTTGGGACCAGCCCCTCAATTATTTTCCATGTGTAAATTATTATGTATCTCTCCCGCCTGCACTCAAGGGAGTACAGATTTAGGCTCTTTAGTCGGTCCCAGTAATTTAGATGTTTTACTGAGTGGATTCTAGCAGTAAAGGATCTCTGCACGCTCTCCAGGTCAGCAATTTCTCCAGCTTTGAAAGGGGCTGTCATTGTGCAGCAGTACTCCACTCTAGAGAGCACAAGCGTTTTGTAGGACACAGTTGTGAGAAGAGAGGCTGTAGAAAGCTCTCACGGAATATATATTTGTGGTGTGTGCAGGCACCTGGAATTATTGAAGAGTTGACTGTGTTGTTGATGATTTCTTTCATGTGATATTAATATGATAACTTATGCCAGAGAATATGTAAGTGTACCAGTTATTGGTGTTAGGCTGTGTGCCCAGTATTTATCTTATTATTATCGATATTGATGAATTTATCTCTGTATATGTATATGTTGGTGTGATGAATAACATTTCCATGTGTGCAGTGATTAATTGTGTTATCGCCTTCGAGAGGAATTACTGAATCTAAGAACAGTACCGTGGTTAATTGCATTCATTGTAATTATTATGAATTACAGTGCATTACACTATTATAGTGAAATATTATGTTAATTGCTGTAGAAATCAGTTATTGAACTTGAGATCAGTGTGGTGATTCATTGCGTTCTATTGCCATTATAGAAATATTGTGTTGATTACAAACATAGAATTTAATTTTTTTAATTTAAATGCGAATTTAAAGAGTCAGGCGCTTCACGCCAAAGAAACAAGTACTAAGCATTCGCATGATGAGGGGGGCCGCTCAGCTGATTATGACATTGACAGGAGGGGGGAGTATTGCCCTCTAGATGAGCCCCAGTTTTATGAAGAGAGAGTAACTTTCTGCATTGTACTTGATGTTTCGTTGTTGATACGGATATAATACCTTAAAGTTTTAAGTAAAATACAAAATACCTTTGCGTTTGTATTATCCCTCCATATATCTTGTTGCTATAGAACAGTTCCAAAGAGTGAGAGTATTAGAGACATATACCTGCCTGAGACCAGATTTAATAAGTGAGCTCTGCCGTTAGTACCACAATTCCACAATACCACTGACGTGTTACTGGACACGGGAAACACCAGTTGCCGACCTTGCAGTTAGTAGTAGAGCCCTTGTTGGGGCGGGCACATGGTTAGGAGAGAGCAAACTGTGTTCCCACTCATTCTTTGGCTTTAAGGCTGGCTGGGGATCGACTGGGATACTCTCCTGGCGAACAGTGGCGCCGCGAGGATTGAGTGAAGACCCGCAGGGCTACGGTGAGTAACAGTAATCGCTAATACTACTGGGTGGTGTGTCCATGTAGAGAGAGAGACACCCCAACGTTGGCGACCATTGACAGGATAAAGTACTTAGGATATCTTGTATACTGTTACTTGCCTCGCGTACCCGACAATACATACATATAATATTATAAATATATGCATATAATATCATAACATCACAAACCCAACATGGAGGTGTGTGGAGGCTGCCTTAAGTCACTTCGGAAGACTGTTGTAGGCATTGTATGTAACATTTGTAACAAGATTTCACCTGAGTTGTACAGGATTACCTACACAATATGCAAACCGGGAAGGTAACTACTGGATCTGTCAAAGAGACAGACAGATGTGGGAAAACATTACCATACTAATGAATAACATTCCTGAAGTACACAGGCTACAATTCACACAGAAACTACCAGAAATATATGCAGAGTATATAAAGACAGCAACGAACTCTGAGCACAACCCAGGGACTGAGAATTTAGAGAGTCAAAGTAGCAATGTAGAAGGACATAGTGTCGTGGTACACAAAAATGAAGGCAAAAATGAAGAAATCAATATTGTAGAGCAAACTGGTGATATGAATAAGGAGAGAAAAAATGAGATGAATGAGAACACAAATGAGAAAGACGAAAGCAACAAGGAGAAAGGTAAGGCCAATACCGAGAATGAATGCAGAAACGAGAAAGTTGGAACAAAAAACACAGAGGTAGCCAAGTCGTGCAAGAGCAATGTGCAATGAATGCAGAAACGAGAAAGTTAGAACAAAAAACACAGAGGTAGCCAAGTCATGCTTGCCGAGCGGACAGCACGCTGGACTTGCGATCCTGCGGATCCAGGCGCCGGCGAGAAACAATGGTGTAACACTGTAAAAGTGTTTGGTTTAGTTGTATTTAATACATACATAGAGTACATGAGTCACAGACAGGAATTTGAGAAGGCGCCAGCTTGGTCGGCCTGAGTTTCACACCTCTAACCATTAATGACCTCAAGTGACCTGAAGTCAGATCATGAGAATTTCACTTTGCTTCTGCTAATCTTATAATTGGAGCCTGGTAGCCTTCAAACATGCCGACGTTTAAGGAGTGGCTTGGTAGAGAGCCGGAGGCTATCTACTTGTGGGCGGAGTTAGCTACTAGGTTCCCCAATATATACTTGGAGAACTATCGATTCGAGAGCATTAACGAGACAGAGAAGAACGGCAGTCAGCAGAGCAGAGAAGACGGCCCTAGCAGGGAGGCTGTCGGCCGGCAGGGCGAGACAGTCTCTGTCAATTATAGACCCCCCCCTCTATCCAGCTATAGGCAGACACTTGGTGAGTTGAACATTAAGGTGACTTGGTCGTGTTTTACAAATGTTGTGTGATGATCAGGGGCAGTCAGTTGTAGTGTTCTCAGATTCTTGGAGGATGACTCACTTTACATATATAGATCTTGAACATTGCTTAAATTATAATAGTTATCATGTGAAATATAATTTAATTTATTATTTAAATTGCCTTTGTGTCCCCTAGAGTTTGAGTTGAGGTGAGAAAGCCTCTGTGATTACTGGTTTCATGATTTAATGAGTACATGATAAAGATGGGACATACTAATAATGACCTCTTGATAACATCTTTTGTGAATATTGTGATACAGACAAGTTCCATTCCTTGTCTGGTATATAATGGTCTTGAATGGATGGTGGCAGCATTTCGTCTTCTACTATCTACTCTTCTACTTCTACTATCTGCTCTTCTACTTCTACCTATCTATACCTCTCCCTCCACTCTAAACTCACTTTCAACTAATGACCCTCCTCGCTCCTCCCACCCCAAACCCTCACTAATTACTTCACTATTCATTTCTTTCCTTTCGTGTCTCTTATACGTTTGTGGCAGTGAAATGTATTCTAGAGTTCTCTCTAGAGTTTCTGGCAGCGGATCAAGTTACGGCGCCTTGTAGTCTTAGCACCTAGGCAGTCAAATACCTAGGTTACAAGGTGTTGAACGAGAGAGGCTGCCTTAGGAACTCTGGAGGTGCTCTAGAATAGTTAGCTAACTGGGGACGGGATAACGGACTAGAGAGAGCTGTTTCCCCCGGCCTCGTTAGTTAACTGGGGGGTGGAATAATGGACAAGATAGAGCTATTTCGCCGACCCCCCGTTACAATGTTGGCAGCGGTGTTGAACAATGTTTATGGTAGTGTTCATTTAACATTGTTCAGTCCCACGTGTCATTTGCCGCTCAGGCGCTATCAGGGAGATCTTGACAGGTGTTTAATATTTGCGAGTTAGCGAGTTTTTTCAGGTTAGGAGATAGTGATTCTCTGGCGTTGTGTTTTAGTGATTTTGTGAGTTGTGTGGAGTTCAGATAATGTTCACCAGAACTTGCGTGTGTAGTGATTTATGTTAGTGATAAGATTTGGTGATTTGGGAACTTAGTGGTGTTGGTAGTGCAGCTCAGCTGAGTGTGACAGGTGACCTCGCATGTCCCAGGGGGACACCCAGCCACCGCTGGTCCCTAGGTCAGTTGAGGAGTGGCAGGTGTAGTTCTTAAGTAGTTTTAAGTGGTGGTTCTGCTCAGATTATTGCGATCGACTGTTTTACTCCATTTGAACGCAATAACCCGAGGTGTACTGGTATTGTACAGCATACTAGGGGGAGGCTTAGTATGTCAGTAGACTTCACGTTGGGGACGCTCAACGTTAGATAGTCTGGTCACAGGGGTGGCAAAAGTTTTCAGTTGTTGACCGGCGGAGAAGCTAGGGAAACACTCTGGGTCACGTAGGTGGCTGTAGGTTAAGGGTGGGAGTAACGGTTAATTAAGTACTTAAGATTACTGCAAATGCAGCTGGCATGCACAAATTAAACTTACTTGTGATTGGAATTAGTAAAAACCCCAGGGCTTTAAAGTCAGCCAGGTACCTCCCTGTGATTTATAAGAACCAGCCAAGTGCGTGGATGTCTCGAGTAATATTTGTCGAGTGGTTTAATAAGAACTTTGTACCCGAGGTGAAGGAGCACCTGAAAAGTGTTGGTCTCCCGCAAAACAGCAAAGTTGTGCTGCTGTTAGATAACAGTTCAACGCATCCACGAGGTGATGAGCTAGTATATGGCAATATTATTGGAACGTTCTTGCCACCCAATACAACTTCAGTGATCCAACCCATGGATCAAGGAATAATTAAGAACCTTAAACACCACTACAAGAGGATGTTTGCCAGACGTCTTAATAATCAGCTTGGAACACTTAAGGACTTTTATAAAGTCTTCACAATAAAGTCAGCTATCTGGACTATTGCTAGTGCGTGGGATGAGGTAAAGCAGACAACACTAAGAAATGGTTGGAAAAACTTTGGCCCACGTCAAGTCTGTTTCCTGACGAAGATGACGAGGCAGATTTTGAAGGATTTGCGGTGAAGAAAGTTAGCGAGAAGAAAAAATTAAGAGAGGAACTCCTAGCCTATGTCAAGGGGATTAAGTCCCCTGAGCTGAGAGCAGAACTGGTAACTGAAACAATAGAAGATGACATCGATAGATGGATAGATTTTGATGAAGAAGCCCCAAACAATCAAAACATGACTAATGATGAAATTATAGAATTAGTATGTACAGCAAAAAAGCCAGACGAGTGCAATGAAGAAGATGGAGAGGAAGAGGAAGAGGATGAAGAAACGTTAAAGGAAAATTGTAATGTGGAAAAAATTCAGAATTTTTTTTAAGAAATTCTGGCATTTATGGATACGAGTAACAGCGAGTTTGAAATTAAGGACATGATGACTCAGTACAATTTGTATATGAAGTTTTTAAAAACAAGAGCCAAGGGAATGAAACAAATGTCAATTAAAGAGTCTTTTGCAATGGCTTCCAAGAAAGCTCGCATTGCATCACCTGCACCTGACTCATCTCATGTTGGCCCAGTCAACCCAACAACTTCAGTCAACCCAAAAACTTCAGTCAAACCAACACCATCAACATCCACTACCACTTCTTCCATGTAAATAACTATGCTTCATCAACATCAGTCATCAACATAAGCAGATCAGGACTTCAATTATTGGTGAGTACAAACAAAATATGGTCGCATTTATGCTATGAACCTGTCGATTTTACCCCTAGATTTTTTCACACATTTTTTATATATTTTTCCTCCATTTCTCGTATACGAACTTACATGTTAACCGACGGGTCTCGTCCCCAAGGGGTTCGGAAACCAAGTGGTGCTCTTTATTTGTTTTGTTCTTTTCACCCTGCCACCGTCCACCATTGTGCCATTGTGAACGGTGGTCAACATGTTCACTTCTCTCTTGTCTTTCCACTGCACTAAGAGTTTTTGATCACTTTTTCTTAGCTGACAGTCACCAACTTCAAGAATATTGTCAAATACTGGCATTTCCCTTCTTGCCTTTACTGTGCCACACACACTAGTTCTATTTTCAAGCAAGAACCTAGTTAGCGAGGGACTTGTATAATAGTTATCTGTGTATAAAATGTGGACTTTGTTCAGCCAT
This sequence comes from Procambarus clarkii, assembly GCF_040958095.1. Classification (NCBI taxonomy): domain Eukaryota; kingdom Metazoa; phylum Arthropoda; class Malacostraca; order Decapoda; family Cambaridae; genus Procambarus; species Procambarus clarkii. Next base: position 63,809 of record NW_027189356.1, read on the forward strand.
GGTGCCATCAGTGTCTTCACTATAGAAACCATGTTGGTCCTTACTGCTTGATACCTGCTTGATGGGGTTCTGAGAGGAGTTCTACGACCCAAGCCCGGCCCGAGGCCAGACTTGACTTGTGAGAGTTTGGTCCACCAGGCTGTTGCTTGAAGCGGCCCTCAGGCCCACATACCACCACAGCCCGGCTGGTCCGGCACTCCTTGAAGAAAACAATCTAGTTTCCTCTTGAAGATGTCCACGGTTGTTGCGGCAATATTTATGATGCTCACTGGGAGGGTGTTGAACAACCGCGGACCCCTGATGTTCATACAGTGTTCGCTGATTGTGCTTATGGCACCTCTGCTCTTCATTGGTTCTATTCTGCATTTTCTTCCATGTCGTTCACTCCAGTACGTTGTTATTACGTTGTACGTTAGTACGTTGTTAAGACGGCTAATGTAGTCCCAATTTACAAAAAGGGTGACAGGCAAGAGTCACTGAACTACAGGCCAGTTTCCCTAACTTGTATACCATGCAAGGTGATGGAGAAGATTGTGAGGAAAAGGCTCATAAAGCATCTGGAGGGAAACAGCTTTGTAACACACCACCAGCATGGGTTCAGAGATGGTAAATCGTGCCTCACAGGCCTAATAGAATTCTATGACCAAGCAACACAAATTAGGCAGGAAAGAGAAGGGTGGGCAGACTGCATTTTCTTGGACTGTCAGAAAGCCTTTGACACAGTACCTCACAAAAAGCTGTTACAAAAGTTGGAGCAGCAGGCAGGAGTAAAAGGCAAGGTGCTCCAGTGGATAAGGGAGTATCTAAGCAATAGGAAACAGTGAGTAACAGTGAAGGGGGGCATTAGAGTGGCGAGATGTCACCAGCGGGGTTCCACAGGGCTCTGTTCTCGGATACATCCTGTTTCTAGTGTATGTAAACGACCTTCCAGAGGTTATAGACTCATTCCTCTCAATGTTTGCTGATGACGCAAAAATTATGAGAAGAATCAAAACGGATGAAGATAGACAGAGACTACAGGACGACCTGGACAAACTGGAGGAATGGTCTAGAAAATGGCTGCTAAAGTTCAACTCAGGAAAGTGTAAAGTAATAAAATTAGGCGAAGGGAGCAGAAGGCTGAACACAAGGTACCATCTGGGAGGTGAAATCCTACAAGAGTCAAATAGAGAGAAAGATCTGGGGGTCGATATCACACTGAACCTGTCCCCAGAGGCCCACATCAAAAGGATATCATCAGCGGCATATGCTAGACTGGCCAATATAAGAACTGCCTTTAGAAACTTGTGTAAGGAATCGTTCAGGACCCTGTATACCACTTATGTAAGATCAATCATGGAGTATGCAGCTCCAGCCTGGAGTCCATACCTAGTTAAACACAAGACAAAGTTAGAGAAGATTCAGAGGTATGCCACCAGACTGGTCCCGGAACTGAGAGGAATGAGTTACAAGGAAAGGCTAAGGGAGCTGAACCTCATGTCCCTGGAAAACAGAAGAGTAAGGGGAGACATGATAACCACCTACAAAATTCTCAGGGGAATTGACAGGGTGGATAAAGACAAACTCTTTAGCGCGGGTGGAATACGAACAAAGGGACATATACGTGGCTCCTTTCCCCGACTACGAGGCAGTCGGGGTCGATGCCTTTTGGCAGGACTGGTCGAGGTGGGGTTACCTTTACCTCTTCCCCGCTGTTCCGCTGTTGCTCCAGGCCCCTGGCTCGCTAGGAGACTTACCAGGGAGACTCTATCTACAGCACAACGCAACAAGCACCTTGGTAGCTCCGATCATCTTCAACATAAACGCGTCCAACAACATCAGTACTGGTGCAGTCATCGGGAGGACAAACCCTTCATGCAAACTGCACCTACTATCAACAAGAAGAAGAAGACTTACCAGGGGGAGAGTAGTCCTCTTGGGCCCCTTGGTGGCCGACCCAGCCTTGGTTTCAGGGGCTGCTTGCTCTGTGTCTGAACCTGGGGGTCTTCCTGCCCTCTGCCTTTTTCAGGAGATCTCCCCAGTCTGCTACATGGCTGGTTCGATCTTCCCCTCGAGTCTTCGTGTCTGGTATTTTTTTACTCGAGTCTATCACCATTTGTATGGTGAGCAGGTGGCTTCTTTGATGGTGTCCCACGTGTGTGCTTTGTCTCGGCGTCAGTATGAAGTTTCCTGGCGGTCCTTTCAGTTTTTCTTATCCCTTCGTAGGTTTACTTAGGTTTCTGATGCTGTGGTGTTGTCTTTTCTTTCGTGGTTGTTACAGGACCGTCATCTTAGACCTAATACTGTCGCTTCTTATCGTGCGGCGCTGGCAGAGCCACTACAGCTTGTGTTTGGGGTCGATTTAACTTCTCTACCGTTCCGCAAGCTGTCTCGTGCATTATTTCACCTCTGGCCTGTTCACTCGCTACCTGAGTCATCCTGGTCTTTGGATCGGGTGCTTTCCTTTCTCTCTCCTCCTCCGTTTGTAGTGGTCCCTTGGGTTAAGGATTGTTTCTCTAAGGCTCTTTTTCCTGTTGGAATTGGCCTCTGGGGGTCGGGTCTGTTAGCTTCATGCTCTCCTCTGGCACAGAGGTTTCTGCCGGTTTGGTCCTGGTAGTAGGTTTGTTCAATTGCAGCCGTCTCCTTTTATGGCAAAGAATGGGACTCCTGCTTTCTGGAGTAGTCCTTGGGTTGTTGATGGTTGGTTAGGCTGGGGGGTGCATCATGTTTTGTGTCCAGTTGCGGCTCTCTGCCATTATCTGTGTAATTACCTAAGTGTAGTTACAGGATGAGAGCTATGCTCGTGGTGTCCCGTCTTCCCAGCACTCTTTGTCATATAACACTTTGAAACTACTGACGGTCTTGGCCTCCACCACCTTCTCCCCTAACTTGTTCCAACCGTCTACCACTCTGTTTGCGAAAGTGAATTTTCTTATATTTCTTCGGCATCTGTGTTTAGCTAGTTTATATCTATGACCTCTTGTTCTAAAAGTTCCAGGTCTCAGGAAATCTTCCCTATCGATTTTGTCAATTCCTGTTACTATTTTGTATGTAGTGATCATATCACCTCTTTTTCTTCTGTCTTCTAGTTTTGACATATATAATGCCTCTAACCTCTCCTCGTAGCTCTTGCCCTTCAGTTCTGGGAGCTACTTAGTAGCATGTCTTTGCACCTTTTCCAGTTTGTTGATGTGCTTCTTAAAGCACCCAAGAATAAAATTAAACTCCTATCTTCTCAGGTATCTGATTGAAGCTGGCGCTAATGTCAATGCCCAGACATGAGCAGGAGAGACTTCACTAACTTAAGCTTGTGAGAATGGGCACATTGATGTTGCTGACCTGTTACAGGCCGAGGCTAATACGGTGAGTGGTAAGCTATTACTGTATATTAATACATCAATGTGTTGAACAAACTGTTATGGAGAGCCACTATAGAAATTTAAAAATATTGGAAAGTATTTCTTGATACAACTTGGCCATCATTGTACCAGCAACAAAATCATAGCCTACTCACCTCATTAGAATCATAGTTAATTGTGCTCTACAGTATTTGAATCATGTAGTCTTTGCTTTTCAGGAATATTTTCATGAGCTGTATCCTTTCTGTGGGGAGCCCCTTTGGCTCCCTGGACCTATCAGGCTAATGTGTGCTATAATAGACCGGGGCATTAGCTATGGAGTTCGACCTACCTGGGACCACGAGCCAGAACCTGGCCCCTTCAGAGCGGGTTGCAGGGTGCAATGGCCCTGGAAAACCCCCTTGTGGTTGGGGGTTTTTCCTTGTCTGTTATTGACTGGGGTTAGGCACCCAGAAATGTATGCATAACAAAACAAACCTCCACATGGCAAGAAACTAATAACTAAAAACTGAAAACAGGTAGAACTCCCTCCGATCCCAACGAAACAAGCAAACATCACATTCTACTGCCGCGCTGCTTGTTCGTGCAGCCCTTCCTTCCCAGAGAGCCCGAGAGGGGGAGGGTGGAGCCCTGGACCTTCCTGCACCGGCTATTCAGTCATCCAGTTCATTCGCTAATGTGATCCGGGGCGGACTCTTCTCTGGCCTCAAATGCCTTGGCGGTGTTTTGCCTTCGTGGCGACTTCTGTTGTGTCGTTGTGTGTGGTGGCCACGTGTCCCTCATCAGTGCCGGGAGCTGTATGTGCTTAGGGGCTTCCTGCCCTAAGCTCCCTGCGAGTACTGCCCTTGCGTGTTAGGGTTATCTTCCCTGGGGCGTTCGGGAACTCATTTCCATGGAAGTTCTTGCGCTCGGCATTTACCTCGCCCTTGGGGCCAGCTGGGGCTTTGTGGCCATTGTTTGGCCTTGGGTAGGAAGTGGTATCATGCTGGTTGGGGTATCAAGGTGCTGTGTAGCCTGCCCACCTAGCAGTGGCCAGTACCTGTTTCCTCTGGGGACGCTATACTTTTGCAGGATTTTTCGTTTTTTCGTATGTTTTTGTTTTCTTGCCTGGTGGGGGTCTGCCTGGAGTGGCTATATTTCCACTAATAATATTTTAGTGGTCCTCTGCTAGGCCCCCATGATTGTACATGTCGCATGAGTTTCAGTTCACTCCCCCCTTGTTAGCTTTCGGTTTTAACCACTTAGCAAAACCTTGGGTGCTTCCCATATCAGTCTACCTATGGGCCCTGAAAAACCCTATCAAGGCTTAGTAGACCATTGGATATGTCTTCCGGGTCCCATCCCGCCTTGTGCAGGTTTGAAGGTTGTTGTGTGTCCTTGTCTCAGGGTGACAGTCACCTCTTTTGCCTCCGTCATGCTGCCTCTTGAGTCAACGACACCTTTGACCTGGAGTCTTGCGAGTCGTGTTCTCTGCTTGTTCTTCAATATTATTCTGATATTACTGTTAGGGTAAAGGCAGCATTCGCGTTGCATGCTAGCTTTGGGTTGCTGCAACGCGCTGGATTGGTTTCCCACCTGGATGCCCTGCGGCTGCCTCACTTTGGTTACAGGGACCCAGACCTGGGGGCGTTAGTCGCTTCGACTTTGGTTCAGACTGCGCTCCCTGGTCCTTGCCCTGATTTTAATCCTCCCCTTGCTTCTGGCTCCAAAACATCTGAGGGTTTTGGAGTTGGAACAGTTGGTAATGAGACTCGGGCAGCTTCGTGGGCTGCCCCATTCAGGTGGGGGATGGAGGCACTTGAGCCAGTTCCTCCTACCTAGGCTTCTGGGTCCCACCAGCAGGCCCCATTCTTGTCAACCTTTCCCCTGGACTCTGCATTTTCTTCAGGGGTAGAGAGTATGGAAGACTGCTCTTCATCTTGTCCCGAATTGGGGGATCCTGGGGATGGGGAGGAGTTGATCTGGGGACTTTGGGCCCCTTTGACTTTGCTTGGGTGCTAGTGCCCTCTTTGTGCGGCTTGTAGTTGCAGGGGTAGGGGGGTTTTCTATCCCCCCCCCTTCCCTGTATGAGTATGATTTGGGTTCGGCTCCTCCCCGGGTTCAGTTCTGGGCCCCTTTGGGTACCTTGGCCCCCATCTTTCCAGAGGTTTTCTGCCTCGTATCTACATGCGGGAGGTTCAGGAGGCTTTTACTGCATACCTCCTGCGAGACCTGAATTCCATCTCTATTATGGGTTCGCCCTCTTTTGAGATTGGTACTTCTTCCCTGTATTGAGTGCGTGCGTTTGGAGGTTCCGGAGTGTTCCTGGCTGGTAAACTGCCCTTTGTTTTGTTGTGGGTGTGGCATGGGTTCTGTTGGTTCCACAATAAATCACAATAATCAGAAATCACAATAGCGGGAACGTAGGTTCGAACCTTTATCACGGCCCTTGTGGATCAAGGGAGTCGCAGTAGTCCAGTTGTGGGAGCATCCTCCGCGGCCTCACAGTCCGCAGGTCCAGCTCTTTTTTTATCTAAGAGATGAAAATCATAGGAAAAATAGTAGGATTAGGAGAAGGAATAAATTCAAAGGAGCATGTATGTGATTTTAGGAGGAAAGGAATATATGAGAAAGACAAGAACCGCCCCTTAAAGGTGATGTTTAATGGAGTGAAGTATATGACAGAAGGGCTTCGGAATACCAGAAAATGGCAATGTGATGAGGATGGCAAACTTTGGTCAATAAGACAAGACCTCTGAAAAGAGGACAGAGAAAAGTTGAAAATGAACCTCATTGAAGAGAGATGTCAAAATGGGGATAGAAATGAAGAAGAAAGGAATTCTTTTTTGTACAAAGTGTCAGGGACTGAAAAGCTTGTGAAATGGTACATAAAGTCAAAGCAAAAAAATCATTAACCCTTTAACTGCACGGCCTATAAATATGACACCCCCCTCCCCCCAGTGCGCAAGAAATAAATTCTCGGGAAAAAATTATTTTCTGGGGGGAGCCCCGTCGGCTTTCCGCGGAGCTTTACCAGGCTGATATGCTAATGTCAGACTTTGGCATCAATCATGTGTATGGAGTTCTAGGGCCTACCGGGGACCATGACCAGAACCTGGCTCCCTCAGAGAGGCAAGGGGAGCAATGGCCTATAGAAACCCCCCGTGTGGTTGGAAGCATTCTATGTCTACCATCGACCGGTTCAAGCATCCAAAAAGGTAAGCATTCCAAAACAAACCCCTATTCTGGTGAAAATTGCTACCAAAAGCTGAACTAGTGGATAGAACTCCCAACAGAAAACAAGCAAACTAGTATGACGTCATACGTCACTGTGCCGCTGTCTGCGCAGCTCCCCCCTCCCCGGGAGGGGGAAGGGGGAGCCCCAGACCTTCCACGCCGGCTATTCACCCATCAGTTCTTTGGCTGATGCTATAGGCACCGGTTATGTGCTCCGGCTCCAGTGGTTGTTTCAGCACTGTACCTAGAGTGTGGTGTCTGTTTTCTAGGTGGGTGCGTGAGCTGGGAGTGATTCTCCAGTAATCGGGCTGCATGCGCCTAGGGTTCCCTTCCCTAGGTTCCCTGTAAGTACTGCCCTTGGGGCTTGGGGCCACCTTCCACAAGTTCCTTGGGTCCTGCCCCTGCTAGGCCGTTTACTGCTTGGTTTTAGGCCGCTCTTTGTGTGCTTGGGTGTTCTGTCTCCCTTGTTTCGCCTTAGAGTAAGGGGCAGTTTTTGCGCTGGTGGGGCGCAAGGTACTGTGCAGCTTGTCTTTACCAATCATGGCGGCCAACTCTGTTCCGCTTGGGTACGCTGTCCTCTTGCGGGGTTTTCTTTTTCTTTTTGTTTATCTACCTGGTGGGGGGTCTGCCTTCGTTCTTGCCCCTTGTGTCCCTTGTGTTCTGAGTATTTTCTGGTGGTACCCCCTGCTAGGTCCCCGTGAGTGTACACGTCCCGGGGGTTCAGCTCTTAGAAAGTTGTTTGGTAGCTTTGGGTGCCAGTTAGCAGTACCTTGCCTGGGATTACCTGAGCGCGAGTCCTCTTATAGTAAACACTCGGGACCCTGGGAAACCCCTGGGGGTGCGTGGGTCCGATGGATGTGACCCCAGAGTCCCCCCTTGCTTACAGCGAGTTTGAGGGTTGCTCTCACCCCTTTTCTCTGGGTGACTCTGTTTTGCCTCCATCTGCTGCTTGTGGGGTCGGTGACACCTTCGACCCGGAGTCCTGCGAGTTTGATTGCTCGTTGTGGGCTCGGTTACCCGGTTGTGCTGACTAAGCGGGTGCGGGCAGCAGGGGCGTTGCACTTTGAGCCTTGGTGGTGGCAACGTTCTCGTGGTTTACTCCCGGGAGCCCCGGGGCTGCCCCGTTTTGGTTCGTGTTGGGACTTGGGGGTGTTGGTTGCTTTGGTTCCATCCACGCCCCCTTGTCTTTCTCCTGGATCCCCCTTCCTGCCTGCATCCGGTTCCATACCGTCTGTAGGTTCGGGGCGGGGTTTTGATGGTGTTGAGACTCGGGCAGTCTCGGGGAATTCCCCTTCTGGGGTAGTGACGGGAGCATTTGAGCTTGTTCCTCCAGCCGTGTTGTAAGAGTCTGCCAGTGGGCTCCCTTCCTTAGTGTTTTCACGACTGCCCCGGTTTTCTGGTACAGCCGGGGCTTTGGGGGAACGGCTCGGCCCCGGGGCCTGTCGTGTAGGTTCCCGGGGCTGGGGAGGGGCTGACTTGGGGGTCCTTGGCCCCGTTGGACCCCGTGGGTTTTTTTTTTATCCCCTTCTAGGCGGGGCTTGTGGTTACGCGGAGTGGGGTCTTTCCTCCCCACTCGCCGTACGTGCTGTTGGGCGTCGGACCCTCCCCGGGCTCGGTTCCTTGGCCTTTAAGTCGGTTGGTTCCGTCCTGTGGGTGGATGTTTCCTCCCACCCTTTTTGGGACGGTGTTTTCGTCATGTTTCCCTGTTCTTGGGGTTCTACGTGACTTCTGGTCTCGGGTGCGCCTGTGCCTTTGTGTTCCTTCGGGACTAGTGTTGGCTTCTGTGTTCTCAAGGGTTCGGGAAGGTTTTCGTTACTTCCCGCATTATTGGAACGTCTGTCGGCTTCTCGTCCTTGTCACTGTTTTGGGCTACTTGTGGCCCGGTTGGGCTACTTGTGGGCCGGTTGGGCTACTTGTAGCCCTGTTGGGCTACTTGTAGCCCTGTTGGGCTACTTGTAGCCTTGTTGGGCTGCTTGTGGCCCGGTTGGGTTCCTTTTTCGGCTCTGTCTTCGCTTCATTGGCCGGTTTTATTGTTCCTGCTTCCTCTTTTGGCTACTTTTCTAGTGCAGTATTCCTGGTTGGTGCCTTCCCGCAGAGAGGGTTGTGCGGTTCGGCCAGCGTGTCATGCGCATGCGCCGTGGAGTTTGTTTTGGTTTGGGCGGTGTGTTTCAGTGTTGGTGTTTTGCGCCCTTTTTGCTCAAGTGCTTCGCCTCTCACTCTTCTCCTTGGCTGCAGTATGTGCCCCTTCGCTCCGGGGGTGTCCTGGTTCCCAGTTGTGGGGAGGACGCCGCGGTTTTCCCTGTCATGGGTGTGGGCCGCCTCCTTCGCCTCTACCCTGCTCTCCTGCGGGTCCGGCCGGGTCCGGCTCTGGCGTCTTCACCTGGCGGTGCTCCCAGGTTCTTCTGGGCGCGGTTGAGTCGCTTCACGTTCGTGCCACCGTTCGCCAGGTGAGTTTCTACGGTCTGGCGTCTTTTGGCCGGGCGCTGGATGCGGTGTTGTTTATGTACCTGTCTTTATTTAGGTATATTTTTGTACGACTGAGACCGTTCGCACACCAGTGACTGTCCCTTTTTCAACCCTTCCTGTCCCCCTCATGTGCATGTCCAACCCATGCTAGTCATTCAGGGGACCCACCTTTTTAAATGTTGTGAGGTGTGGGGATTGTGGGGTTGGTTCTGTACTCACCTGGTAAGGCTCTGGGCTGTGCTTGCAGGGTTTGAGCTCTGGCTCTTGGGTCCCGCCTATCTGGAAGAACTTGTGGGATAGTACCAGTGGAGTGCAATGGTGCTATAGGCACAGTTGGGGAACACTGTATAACCATCAGCGGTCTGCGGTTGTTACACGACCTACTTGCGAGCATAAGCCTTATTGCTGGTACGTCCGTGGATTTCCGGGGCACACTAGCCTGTTTTCGAATAGAAGTTCCAGCCCGTCCTGGTTGTGGGGTATGTGGGCCTGCGGGCCGCTCCTAGCAGCTGCCTAGGAGCAGCCAAGCCAAGGCCGGTCTAGCCTGGCCTTGGGCCGGGCTTGGGGTGTAAATGAGCTCCCAGTACCCCATCCAGCAAGTATCGAGCGGGGTTTCTCCGCCGTCGGTCGCATGTTGTGCAGGTTTCTGGGCCTGCTGGGTTTTGTTGTGTCTCCGTTGGCCCTGTCTGGGGTCTGCCTGCTCCGTTCTCTGCCTTTGCAGAAGCGAGTTGCTATTTACATGTTGCGGTGGTGCCTGTTGCTGCTACTGCACGTGTGCATTGGTACCGTGTTTCGCGGTGGCGTATCCTTGTTCCTGTGTCCGGTTGTGGTGTGGCACTTTGCTGCTGTTTTGTGCCTGGGGTTTGCGTATGGGGGTTTGCTTGTTGTTTTTCGTGGTCTTCGGGTACCTGGTTTGGCACTCTCATGTGCGTGAGGGTTTTCTGTCCCTGTCTGATTGTCCACCCCTGGTGGTTTTTGTGCTTCTGCTCTTTCATCCTGCCTCCTCTGCAGCAGGGGTGTTCTGCGTGTGTTCCTTGGCTTCTTGGGCATTTTTCAGCCTGTGTCCTGTGGTGTGCTTCTTTGTCTCAGTCAATTGCAGTTGCTCGTACCCCTTGGTTCGGGTACTGTTCTGGCGGCAACCCTTCCGCCTTCTTTGGTTTCCTAGCTTGCCCTGCCGGTTGCTTTTTTGGGGTCTTGCGATGTCTCGCATCGGACCCGTCGTTTCTGAACTCCTGGCAGGCTTGCTTGCTTTGGGGAGTTTTTCTGTTCGGCAGATGTTCCATCTCTTTGTGCCAACTGGGTTTCGGTGGTCGCGCCCGAGATCTTCCCGCGGCTCCGCCTTTTCCTGGGCTCGGAGGGGTCTTGTCGGGGCTGCTTACGTTCTGCCTCGCAGTCTCGCCTCCGGTTGGTGGTCGGGTGGCTTCGTGGTAGGTGTCCCACCTGCGTGCTTCTCTTGGCGGCAGTATGGGGTATTTTGGCGGTCCTTCCTTTTCCTGTCCCTTCTTAGGTGGTTACTCTTGTTAGCGTCGGCTTGGTTTTCTGGTGGGGGTTGGGGGCCGTCATCTTGCCACATACTGTCGGCTTTTTTCGTGCGGCGCTGGCGGAGCCGCTTCGGCTTGCTTTCAGTCTTGGTGTTGCTTCTGCACCGTTAGTAAGCTGTCTTGTGCGTCGTTTCACCTCCGGCCTGTTCGTGCGCCGCTTGCACCATCCTGGTCTCTGGTCAGCGTGCTCTGTCTTCTCCTCGGTTGGTAGTGCCCCTTCGGTTCTGGTGTGTTTTTTCGTCGGCACTTTTTTTCCTTTTGGCATTTGCCTCTGGGGGTCGGGTCACTGAGTTTTCTTGCTCCTTCGATTTTAGTGTTTTGGTTGTTCGGTCGCAGCAGTCTCCATCTTTTCTGGCGCGGGGTTGGGCTGCTGCGTTCTGGAGGGATCCATGGTTTGTTGGTGCTTCGTTGGTCGGGCCGGGGGTGTGTTGTGTTTTATGTTCAGTGGCGGCCCTCCACTGTTGTTTGCGTGCCACGGCGTCTGTGTCCGGAGCGCGTTTTGCGTTGATCCGGTTCTGTTCTTCCCGGTTCGCGGGTGATGGTGTCCCGGGTTGTCAGCCATGTTCTTGCGGCTAAGCTGCCTGTGTTCTTCCCTCATGCCCGTGGCATTCGTGGCTTCGCTGCTGTCGCTGCCGTCTGGGCAATGTGTCCTTGTGGTCCTTCGAGCATGGATTTTTGGTGTTCATACGGGGCCTTGCTGCTCGTTGCTCTCGTGTTGTTCCTGGGACTTTTCGGGGCTGTGGCGCCTTGTGTTGGCGTTTGCTGCCGGTTGTCTCGCTTCCGTGGGGGGTGCGTGGTGTCCGCCTCCCGGTTCCGTCCCTTTGACCTTCCTCTGTGGGTAGTTAGCTCCGGGGAGCCGATGGGGCTCCCCCCAGAAAACCAGCGTTGAATGTAATGAAACGCCATTTTCTGGGTGAGACCCGGAGGCTCCCCGGCAACCCTCCCTCCCTCCGGTCGGCGATTTTTCGCGTGTTTTGAGATCCAGCCTTAGAACTGATGGGTGGATAGCTGGCGTGGGAGGTCTGGCTCCCCCTTCCCCCTCCCGGGGAGGGGGGAGCTGCGCAGACAGCGGCGCGGTGACGTATGACGTCATACTAGTTTGCTTGTTTTCTGTTGAGTTCTATCCACTAGTTCAGCTTTAGGTAGCAATTTTCACCAGAATAGGGGGTTTGTTTTGGAATGCTTACCTTTCTGGATGCTTGACCCGGTCGATAGCAGGCATAGAATGCTTCTAACTACACGGGGGTTTCTATAGGCCATTGCTTCCCTTGCCTCTCTGAGGGGGCCAGGTTTTGGCCGTGGTCCCTGGTAGGCCCTAGAACTCCATACACATGACTGATGCCAAAGTCTGACATTAGCATATCAGCCTGGTAAAGCTCCGGGGAGCCGACGGGGCTCCCCCCAGAAAAACTGAGTAAATTCGATGTACAGAATCTTCCAGGTCGAAAACCATACTGTCTGTCTGATATTATATAATTTCTCTCCAGATATTCTACCCATTTAGTTGTTATTATTTTTTCAAATATTTTGACTATTAAACTTGTCAATAATACAGGTCTATAATTGAGGGGGTATTCCCTGCTGCCACTTTTGTAGATTGGAACTATGTTAGCCTTTTTCCCCACATCTGCTACGACTCCTGTACACGAGATGTCTGAAAAATCAGCTGAAGTGGAATGCTGAGCTCGACTGCACATTCTCTCAGAACCCATGGTGAAACTCCATCTGGGCCAACTGCTTTGTTCTTACTCAGCTCCAAGAGCTTTGGTTTCACTTCGTCTCTAGACACCTCTATGTGCTATATGCTGTTCTCTAGAATTCTTGTGGAAGGCGGTCCTTCCTTTTCCTGTCCCTTCTTAGGTGGTTACTCTTGTTAGCTTGGATTACTCTCTGCTTGGTTTTCTGGTGGGGGTTGGGGGCCGTCGTCTTGCCACATACTGTCGCCTCTTTTCGTGCAGCGCGGGCGGAGCCACTTCAGCTTGCTTTCGGTCTTGGTGTTGCTTCTGCACCGTTGGTAAGCTGTCTTGTGCGTCGTTTCACCTCCGGCCTGTGCGTGCGCCACTTGCACCATCCTGGTCTCTGGTCAGCGTGCTCTGTCTTCTCCTCGGTTGGTAGTGCCCCTTCGGTTCCGGTGTGTTTTTTCGTCGGCTCTTTCCTTTTGGCCTTTGCCTCTGGGGGTCGAGTCGCTGTGTTTTCTTGCTCCTTCGGTTTTAGCGTTTTGGTTGTTCGGTGGCAGCAGTCTCCATCTTTTCTGGCGTGGGGTGGGGCTGCTGCGTTCTGGAGGAGTCCATGGTTTGCTGGTGCTTCGTTGGTCGGGCCGGGAGTGTGTCGTTTTTTGTGTTCAGTTGCGGCCCTCCGCTGTTGTTTGCGTGCCACGGTGTTTGGGTTCGGAGCGCGTTTTGTGTTGATCCGGTTCTGTTCTTCCCGGTTCGTGGGTGATAGTGTCCCATGTGGTCGGCCGTGTTCTTGCGGCTAAACTGCCTGTATTCTTCCCTCATGCCTGTGGCGTTCGTGGCTTCGCTGCCGTCTGGGTGACGTGGCCTTGCGGTCTTTCGGGCATTGATTTTTGGTGTTCGTGCAGGGGCCTTGCTGCTCGTTGTTCTCGTGTTGTTCCCGGGACTTTTCGGGGCTGTGGCGCCTTGTGTTGGCGTTTGCTGCCGGTTGTCTCGCTTCCGTGGGGGATGCGTGGTGTCCGCCTCCCGGTTCCGTCCCTTTGACCTTCCTCTGTGGGTAGTTAGCTCCGGGGAGCCGATGGGGCTTCCCCCAGAAAACCAGCGTTGAATGTAATGAAACGCCATTTTCTGGGTGAGACCCGGAGGCTCTCCGGCAACCCTCCCTCCCTCCGGTTGGCGGTTTTTCGCGTGTTTTGACATCCAGCCTCAGAACTGATGGGTGGATAGCTGGCGTGGGAGGTCTGGGGCTCCCCCTTCCCCCCTCCCGGGGAGGGGGGAGCTGCGCAGACAGCGGCGCGGTGACGTATGACGTCATACTAGTTTCCTTGTTTTCTGTGTTGAAGAGTTCTATCCACTAGTTCGGCTTTAGGTAGCAATTTTCACCAGAATAGGGGTTTGTTTTGGAATGCTTACCTTTCTGGATGCTTGACCCGGTCGATGGCAGACATAGAATGCTTCCAACCACACGGGGGTTTCTATAGGCCATTGCTCCCCTTGCCTCTCTGAGGGGGCCAGGTTCTGGCCGTGGTCCCCGGTAGGCCCTAGAACTCCATACACATGACTGATGCCAGTCTGACATTAGCATATCAGCCGGTAAAGCTCCGGGGAGCCTCCAGATCTCACCCAGAAAATGGCGTTTCATTACATTCAACGCTGGTTTTATGATTGGGCTGCAGTGATTTTACCGAAAAGAGATTATTTGTTGGGTTGAGTTGACTGCATCTATCTGGACCTAAAAAAAGGCTTTTGACAGAGTTATACATAAGAGCATATACATATACCTCAATTCTCGCCCTCCCTCCCTCACCAAAATTCCTCCTTCCACAATACTACGCACAACGCTAATTATAACCACATTCCTGCTATTATCACAATCCTGGTCACTAATTCCTGTAAATGAACAATTGACCACACATTTATTTTGAAAAGGAACCTAAGAAATCATTTGAAGATTCCTAGATGGACGAAATAATGCTGTGGTGCTGTGGCTAGCGCTGTGAACATCGTGAACAGCATTGAATCACTGATATTTGAACATTGTACCCAGTCATTATCACACTCAGGCTCTTCTATAACACTATCATAGCTAAATAATACAAGTTATATATATATATTTTGACATTATTAGGCGATGCTGTGGTCACACGCTGAACAGCAGTGCTGTGCGCTCATGCTGTGAGCGCCAGCCTTGGTTGCTCACACACTACTGAGGCTCCCACACCCGGGAATGTGGACCACGATTTTTTTTAAAGATGGCATCTGTTTACAAGAGCCCTGAGGAAGCTGATGTGAACCCCATGTAGCCGCGGGAGTTTTGAATGGAACATGAAAAATACAAATACCCGGAGGCGCGTTGCGCAAACCAGACGTGAGCCTGCAGGCGCGTTGCGCAGTTTAAGGGTTAAAGAATTCTGATAAAGAAAAAGATCTAGGGGTGGTTGTAGATAGAAAAGTATCACCTGAGGACCACATAAAGAATATTGTGCGAGGAGCCTATGCCACGCTTTCTAACTTCAGAATTGCCATTGCAGAATTGCCAAAGTGTATAGTCTGTAAATAGATTGTATATAGAGTATACATGAATTAGCATGATACATGGTAAATATGTGCAACATATGTGTACATAAGTGTCATGCACGTAACACAGTGTCCTCGGATAGTATGGACATTTTACTGCCATAATATAGTGTACGTGTTTATTATACATAGGATTAGCACATAAATGCAAATAAAATGTATTCGGAACTGTGCGCAAAAAATGAACAAAAATATATTCGTGGCAACTCGCGCGCCCCACCCCAGGTGCCCTACTGGCCCCGGGAGCGTACGTCATGGGCGAACGTGGAATGATGATGTCACACGCCAACTTACGGAACCCATAGCAGCCAAAGTAAGTTCAATTTTGAATTTTTTTTTACATACCCATACTGAGGGAAGGGTTTTTGACACTTTAAAAAAACAAAAGAATTTTTTCAAGATAATTTATTTCCTGCGCACTGATGGGGGGGGGGGTCATATTTGGAGGCGGCGCAGTTAAAGGGTTAAATACTTGGATGGCGAAATACTAAAGAAATTGTTCATGACTTTTGTTAGGCCAAAGCTAGAAATAGAAAATGCAGCGGTTGTGTGATGCCCATGTCTTAAGAAGCACATCAACAAACTGGAAAAGGTGCAAAGACATGCTACTAAGTGGCTCCCTGAACTGAAGGGTAAGAGCTACGAGGAGAGGTTAGAGGCATTAAATATGCAAAAACTAGAAGATAGAAGAAAATGAGGTGATATGATCACTACGTACAAAATAGCAACAGGAATCGCTAAAATTGATAGGGAAGAATGCCTGAGTCCAGGAACTTCAAGAACAAGAGGTCATAGATTTAAACTATACAAAAATGCCGAAGAAATATAAGAAAATTCACTTTTGCAAATAGAGTGGTAGATGGTTGGAACAAGTTAGGTGAGAAGGTGGTGGAGGCTAAAACTGTCAGTAGTTTCAAAACATTATATGACAAAGAGTGCTGGGAAGACAGGACACCATGAGCGTAGCTCTCATCCTGTAACTACACTTAGGTAATTACACATTTGAGTGGCGAGAAACTTCTACCGTTATGTAGGTTTTGCTATGGGGCAATTTTGATCACCTTAACCCTCAAACCGCTTTTGGCAAAAAATCGCTTCTGTCAAAAAGGGCCTCTTTGCCTTCAACACAAACAGGTGCAAAACAAAAAAAAAATCGTCCTATAAATGTGTTCATTTGTGTTCCCTGATCACGGAAAAAATAACAAAAGAATCGTAGGTGGCATATTTTGGCCGCAATAGGACGGGGAAGTCTGGCAAAAAAAATAGGCGTTAACAGAGCAGGCGCCAGACAAGGTCTGCTCCGCCCCAGCTGTCAGGCAGAGGGTGCCACAAAGATATTATTATCTAATTATTTCAATGTCTCTGATTTTTTCTTTGTAGTTTTTGCAGTAATATTATTCAATAGTGTGTATTGTGATTTATGTAATAAAATGTGTGAACCATCGTTGTACTCAAAATTATTGTGTTCATATTAGTGATTCAATTATTATGTTCATAAAACAATAAACAAATAGCTTTGCTGTTATTACACTATATACAGTACAAACTTTGATTCAACGTACTATATGGGACCGACCCCAGTTCGTTGGAGCGTTGGATTCGTTGCAAGAGGTGACCTTCAGGAGGCGTTTGCATCAGTCTTTTTTTTCTTGTAGACAAAAAAATGCATTATCATATTATATACTGTACCTATATATTATTACTCTACTAACAAATACTGTGTTACATTTGTTATTTACCTTATTGTTGGAGTTAAGTCCATCTTGAAGTCTCATGGAGTTGTGAATGCTGTACAGTAAATACATACTGTAGTGTATTATGCCATTAACACTTGTGTTGAGTAGTTCTGCTGTATGTTGAGTACTACAATAAAGTTTATGAAAACTATTGTACACTAAAATTAATGCAACTTTAATTTTAGCACTATATTTCGATTTGTCAAGAAGCTGGAGTGTTCATTCCGCGACTTTGTTGGACATATCAGCACAATCAAGGAACATCCGTGCACCATGTCGGCTCCAAATGCACACATTGTGTCAGTGATGGCTGACTGGTGGGTGGATGGGCAGGTAGGCAGGGATGAAGAGGCTGAAATGTAGGCAGGCAGGCAGGCAGGAAGAGGCTGGGAGGTAGGCAGGGATGGAGAGGCTGAAATGTAGGCAGGCAGGCAGGAAGAGGCAGGCAGGCAGGCAGGCAGGCAGGCAGGCAGGCAGGCAGGCAGGCAGAGCTTGGGAGGGAGGCAGGCAGGCAGAGCTTGGGAGGGAGGCAGGCAGGCAGAGCTTGGGAGGGAGGCAGGCAGGCAGGAAGGCAGGGAGGCAGGCAGGCAGGAAGGCAGGGAGGCAGGCAGGCAGGCAGGCAGGCAGGCAGGCAGAGCTAGGGAGGGAGGCAGGCAGGCAGGCAGGCAGGCAGAGCTAGGGAGGGAGGCAGGCAGGCAGGCAGGCAGAGCTAGGGAGGGAGGCAAGCAGGCAGGGAGAGGCTGAGATGTAGGCAGGGAGGGAGGCAGGCAGGCAGGCAGAGCTAGGGAGGGAGGCAGAGCTAGGGAGGGAGGCAAGCAGGCAGGGAGAGGCTGAGATGTAGGCAGGGAGGGAGGCAGGCAGGCAGAGCTTGGGAGGAAGGCAGGGAGGCAGGCAATGCTTGGGAGGGAGGGAGGCAGGGAGGGAGGCAGGCAGGCAGAGCTTGGGAGGGAGGCAGAGCTTGGGAGGGAGGCAGAGCTTGGGAGGGAGGCAGAGCTTGGGAGGGAGGCAGGCAGGGAGGCAGAGCTTGGGAGGGAGGCAGGCAGGCAGAACTTGGGAGGGAGGCAGGCAGGCAGGCAGAGCTTGGGAGGGAGACAGGCAGGCAGAGCTTGGGAGGGAGAGGCAGGGAGGGAGGCAGGCACGGAGGGAGGCAGGCAAAGAGGGAGGAAGGCACGGAGGGAGGCAGGCAGAGCTTGGGAGGGAGGCAGAGCTTGCGAGGAAGGCAGGGAAGGAGGGAGGCAGGCAGGCAGGCAGGCAGGCAGAGGCTGGGATGGAGGCTGATAGCATGATAGCCTCCCTCCCAGGGAGGGAGGGAGGCAGGCAGGCAGAGGCTGGGAGGGAGGCTGATAGCATGATAGCCTCCCTCCCCGGAAGGGAGGCAGGCAGGCAGGCAGAGGCTGGGAGGGAGGCTGGGAGGGAGGCAGGCAGGCAGGCAGAGGCTGGGAGGGAGCCAGGGAGGGAGGCTGGGAGGGAGGGAGGCAGGCAGGTAGGCAGGCAGAGGCTAGGAGGAAGGCTGGGAGGGAGGCAGGCAGGCAGGCAGGCAGAGGCTGGGAGGGAGCCAGGGAAGGAGAGGATGGAGATGGATTGATGGAAGGATGGATGATTTGAGGGAGAGAGGGAGCGATGGAGGTATGGAGATTGAGTTGAGCAGTGTGTGTGTGTGTGTATGGGCTGTAGGGGTGGGGGGGGGGGGGGAGGTGTGTCCGTGGTGATGAAGGGACCGGCTCATCAATAAGCCTAACTCACTTGACCCGTTAACTTTTTTTTAACTTGATTTGTTTCTTAAATTCTGGATGGATGGAGGGAGAAAGGGGATGGATGGAGAGAGGGAGGTAGGGAGAGAGAGAGAGAGAGAGGGAGGGAGGGAGGGAGGGAGGGAGGGAGAGAGAGAGAGAGGGAGGGAGGGAGAGGGATGGAGGGAGGGAGGGAGAGGGATGGAGAGAGGGAGGGAGGGAGGGAGGGAGGGAGGGAGGGAAGGAAGGAGTGAGAGAGGGAGGGATAATAAGAGAGGGAGGGATAATAAGAGAGGGAGGGATAATAAGAGAGGGAGGGATAATAAGAGAGGGAGGGATAATAAGAGAGGGAGGGATAATAAGAGAGGGAGGGATAATAAGAGAGGGAGGGATAATAAGAGAGGGAGGATAATAAGAGATATAAAAAAACTTATTTTAGAACTGATTTATTTATTTTATTATTTCGAGGCCGTAGTCGCTGAACTGTGGCGACGACATCGAAGGAAACACGCATGGTGCTGTGTGTACAAGGATTACACCCGTCCACTCACTCACGCTGGAGTTGTTCCAATAACTGTACAGTAATTTCTCAAATAACAGATGTCTATCATATTACAGTATATTTTCAATTTTATTTAGTTTAGTTTAATTAGGATAATAAAAAGCTATAAAACATTGGTTTTACAAATTATTTATTAATATGAAACTTTCAGAAGTCATGGGTCACTGAACTATGACGACACAGACGAAAGTGAGTGAAACCTCACTGTAAAGTGAGGTTTACAGTACAGTATTCTCTTATCTGTCCACCCTCACTCATCTTGTTTCATCACAGAAAATGTCTATAAGGAGATTTTACCACATGTAGCTAGGTAATCACGCTTCATCCTTTAAATTAATGTACAAAGATACGTGTGCCCCAAATCAGTGAACGAAAATCATGGAAACTCGGTTGTTCACTTGTGTGGATCACTCTGGCTGGTGTTTGTGTGGACCACTCTGGCTGGTGTTTGTGTGGATCACTCTGGCTGGTGTTTGTGTGGACCACTCTGGCTGGTGTTTGTGTGGATCACTCTGGCTGGTGTTTGTGTGGACCATTCTGGCTGGTGTTTGTGTGGATCACTCTGGCTGGTGTTTGTGTGGACCATTCTGGCTGGTGTTTGTGTGGATCACTCTGGCTGGTGTTTGTGTGGACCACTCTGGCTGGTGTTTGTGTGGATCACTCTGGCTGGTGTTTGTGTGGACCATTCTGGCTGGTGTTTGTGTGGATCACTCTGGCTGGTGTTTGTGTGGAACAATTCTGGCTGGTGTTTGTGTGGATCACTCTGGCTGGTGTTTGTGTGGACCACTCTGGCTGGTGTTTGTGTGGACCATTCTGGCTGGTGTTTGTGTGGATCACTCTGGCTGGTGTTTGTGTGGACCACTCTGGCTGGTGTTTGTGTGGACCATTCTGGCTGGTGTTTGTGTGGACCATTTTGGCTGGTGTTTGTGTGGACCATTTTGGATGGTGTTTGGTTCATACGGTTCACTTGTGTGATCCAACTTGTCTTATGAAGGAATTATTAATTGTAGTCTGTGATAGAATGGGAAAGTTTTCCACCACTCTGTGAACTCTGTCCCAAAATTGTAAGCTTGTGGACCACTTGTGGTCCACATGAGTGGTCCACTTGGGTGGTCCACTTGTGTGATCTAACTTGTCATATGAGAGAATTATTAATTGTAATCTGTGATAGAATGGGAAAGTTTTCCACCAGTCTGTGAACTCTGTCTGGACATCGTAAGCAAATCCGAACATCCCCCGCTTCGGCGAACCGGGTAAGTAAATTCGGCCTGAAAAGTGTGCGAACTAGAGATTCATTGAATCGGGGTAAGTTGAATCGAGGTTGTACTGTACACAGGTTATATATACATATCTGCATGTTTTGTTCACGATAACGACCCACTAAGTTGGTATAGTGAGTCAAAAACCAACGAAGAGTGGCCTTCACTCACCAGCCAGTCAGTCAGTCAGTTAGCCACTCGCCACCACTCACTCACCTCCTCAATCGCCAATATACTCCTCCAACCATACTGTTTCTGGGGGGAGCCCCGTTGGCTCCCCGGAGCTATCCAAGCTGGATGGATATTGTATATCTGTCTGGCATCAGTCAATGCATGGAGTTCTTGCCTACAGGGGACCACGAGCCAGAACCTGGCCACCTCTAGAGAGGCACGAGGAGCAATGGCCTTTAGAGAACCCCCTGTGGTTGGGAGCATTCTATGCCTGCCATCGACGTGTGTTGTCTGTACGTACTCCAGTTCACCCAAGCCACTGATAATGAGATGCGGGAGCAGGCAGCTACGTCGTTGCATGCTAGATTTAGGTTGCTGCAACACGCTCAGTTGGTTGCGGCCCCGGATGCCCCGAGACTGCCTCGTTTTGGTTATAGGGACCCGGACTTGTCGGTGGGAGTCGCTTCGGCTATGATTCCATCCGCTCCTCCTAGTCCTTTCCATTCTGTAGTGCATTCGGCCCCTCCCACCCCTTGCTTCCGGCTCTGAAGCATCTGAGGGTTTTGGAGTCGTGACAGGGTCTAGTCGGTGTAGAGACTCGGGCAGTCTCGGGGGGGGGGGGGTCCCCTTCTGGGGGATGCGGCAGAGGCATTCAAGTCTGGTCCTGCTGCCGGAGTTTCTGTGTCTGGCCAGTGGGCCCCCTTCGTTCCTGCTTTTTCGGCAGCTCCCGCCTTTGGAGGTGAAGGGTTTGGAAGCCGGCCCAACCCCGGGTCCTCAGGGTGAGCTTCCCGAGGTTGGGGAGGGGTTGGCTTTATGGCCTTGGGCCCCCGTTGGACCCTGCCTGGGTTTTTCTGCCCTCCAAGTGGGGCTTGGTGTTACAAGGAGAGGGGTTCTCTTTCGCTCCCTCCGCGTACGAGTTGGATTTGGTGTCCACCCCTCCCCAGGTTCGGTTCTGTGATCCTGCGGTTCTTCGGTTCCATCTTTACGGAGGTTTCCGGCTTCCCGCGTCTCGTCTTCTGAGGTGCGGGAGGCCCTGGCGGCGTTCCTCCTGCACGACGCGGATTATGCCTTCGTGATGAATCCGCGTTCCTTCGTGTACTGTTCTTCTTGTTCGTACTGGGTTCGTTATGAAGTTCCGGAGTCGGCCTGGTCGGCAGATTGTCCTCTTTTCTTGTTGGAGGGTTGGCACACGTTCTGTCGGTCCCGCGCGCTTGAGTCGGCGCGGGACCGCGCCGACTCAAGAGAGACTTGAGAGACTTGAGAGACTCGGTCGGCGTTTCAGGTTTTCCTGGGGGGCGACTTTGAGCATCTCAATGCTTGTTTGTTCGCCCCTGCCCTTCCGCGGGATGTTGGTGTCATGCAGCTTCACGTGCAGGTTCCTTTCCTTTCAGCTGCCTTGATTGTGGAGGATTTGCGTACTCGTGGCCTGCATGCTTTGGTCCTGCGTTTCTTTTTCCTCCTTTAGCTGTCCTCGTACTGGCTTGAGTTGGATGTGGGGGTACTTGGGGCCGCGGCCAGGTCCGGTGCGTTGCCTTCCGTTGTGCAGGTGTCGTCTAATTTGGTGAAGCTCTTCGCGCCACTCCTGCGTGATGTGGTTTTGCAGTTCTATGCTTCTCGCTTCGCATGTTGGCATTCGGTGCTGGCTTCTTCCTTAGATTCCATTTGGGTGCTGGCTCTTCGGTTGTCTTCGCGTTTTTGTCCGTTGCTGTTTGCTGAATCGGCTGTCGTGCAGTACCTGCAGGCGGCCTCGGTTAGTTGTCGGTCTATGTCTGCGTTGTTATTGCCGCCGGGGGGGGGGGCCCCCGTGGGGGGCCTTCCGGGAAGGGTCGTGCCAGGGCTCGGGGATCTTTTCATCGTGGTAGGCCATTGATGCCAGATTCGGGGCAGGCGCAGCCTATGGTTCCAGCAGTTTCTGGTCGGCACGGGGATCACCCTCATTATCGCTTGGATTCTCGCAAGACGCATCGGTTCTTTCACGGTACA
This sequence comes from Procambarus clarkii, assembly GCF_040958095.1. Lineage (NCBI taxonomy): Eukaryota > Metazoa > Arthropoda > Malacostraca > Decapoda > Cambaridae > Procambarus > Procambarus clarkii. The sequence continues at coordinate 86,061 of NW_027189356.1, forward strand.
GTGGTACCTCGGAATGCGATTGTCCCTGTATGCGAGATTTTCGGAAGGCGAGGTGTATTTACTCCAAAAATTTGTCTCAGAAGGCGAGGGTTACTTCGGGAGGCGAGTTTGGACGCGAGTTTGTTGATACGCGTACAGCCGACCTAGCGCGTTCGTCGCCCCTCCGCCCCTCAGTTTATTATTGTCTGGCGCTCAGTGACTACCCCCACATCAATTCTTCTCGCGGATTTTCAGTGTTTTGTTGGATTTTTGGTGATTTGTCTATACAATTTGTTATTATATATCTCACCATGGGTCCCAAGAAAGCCAGTGGTAAGGATAAAGGCCAGAAAGCTCCTGTGAGGATGACAATAGAGGAGAAACAAGAGATCATTCGGAAGCATGAGAACGGTACACGTGTTGTTGAACTTTGTAGGCAGTACAACAAAGCCACATCAACAATATGCACTATACTTAAGAAGAAAAATAAGATTATGGGTGCTAAAGTGGCAAAAGGAGTAAGAACATTAACGGCACAAATACTTGAAGAAGTGGAAAAGTTGTTATTAATTTGGATACACGACAAGGAGTTGAGGGGTGATAGTGTTTCGGAGGCCATTATTTGTGAGAAAGCCAGGGTGTTGCACGAAGACCTTCTAAAGAATACCCCTGCAACGAGTGATGCAGATAAGAAAGAGTTTAAGGCAAGCAGGGGCTGGTTTGAAAAATTTAGAAAGAGAAGTGGTATCCATAGTGTTACAAGGCATGGGGTTATGTGATGTGATTATGGAAGGGGACTCCCCTTCCAAACAGTAACTCCTCTCCTCCTCCCCCCTCCTCACCATCTTCCATACGCCTACAGCACTCGACAGTAAGGTAAGTAATAACTGGAACACAGTTTTGTAGGTTTATTTAGATGAATTAGGTAAATTAGGTATAAAAATTTAGTTTGATGTGGGGTTTTTGGGGTAGTCAGGAACGGATTAATTCATTTCCCTTTATTTCTTATGGGGAAATTAACTTCGGAATGCGAGTTTTCGGAAGGCGAGGCGTCTCCAGGAACGGATTAAACTCTTATTCTGAGGTATGCCTGTATGTCCCATTGACAGGGCGATGGAGGGGGGGTTGCTCGGCCTGGTTGCTCGCGCTTGGTCCCGTGATTCGCAGGCTTTTCGGGTCATTTCGTGCCACCTGTGGTGGCGTTGGGTGGCTCCTCCTCCCTTGGGGGGGGGGGGGGGGATCGGGGCTGGCAAGGCAGGCCTCTTTTCCTGCACTCTGTCAGATCATTTCGGAGTCGGTTTGCTTTGGCGTAGTCGAAACGACTATGTCCCTGAGGTGGGTTTTTCGCCTGTCTCCGGTCCCGAAACAGGACTGCGTGGAACTCCGGTTCATTCTAGACTTCTCCCGTCTGAACCCGTGGATTTATTGCCCCTCCGTCATGGTGCCTATTCTATCCCAGGTCCGTCTTCTGTTGGAGCTGGGCGCTTGGATGGTGTCCCTGGACCTCAAGGACGCGTATTTACATGTCTTGGTTCACCCCAGGTTCAGAGTCTGGCTCGGTTTTGTTGTGAGGCGTCAAGGTTACCGCTTTCGTTGTCTTCCCTTTGGGTTCAATCTGCTGCCTCGTGTTTTCACACACCTTACTTGGGTCATGGTGTCCCACCTGCGTCTTTTAGGTGTTGTTAGGTGTTAGGTGTTAGCATCATGCATATCCTTTGCTTGACGATCAATGCCAGGAAACCACACCTTTTCTCGTAGCAGCTGTTTGGTCCTAACAAGACCTTGGTGTCCTTGATGTGCAAGCTTCAGAGCACGTTGCTGGAGAACAGCTAGAATGACGATACGAGTACCTCGCAGCACGGTGTCGCGTTGTTGCGTAACACTTAATTCTGTCTGGATGCGTTCAAGTGCTTTGAATGCATCTTGGTCAACTCCTGAGGGTGGGATGCGTGGAAACTTTTTCTTAGTCAATGCATCCACTGTTGCTTGCAGAGTTGGGTCCTCTAGGGTTGCAGTACGGATTTCATCAAGAGTGAGAGCCTTAGGGACTGCATCACAGGTTACAGAGTGTACATATTCCTCGGCAACTTGCTGATGCTTGGTGATGGTGAAACTGTTGGCAGGATGTCGACTGATATAATCAGCGGGATTGCCTGCACCCGGCTTGTATTTCACCGTAAAGTTGTATGGTTGCAGACGAAGGGCCCATCTCTCAATGCGAGCTGGTGGTTTGGACTTTGGATTATTGAAGATGGTCTCCAACGGTTTGTGGTCAGTGACTATCGTGGTGAAGGGCGCACCAAGCAGATACACATTGAAGTGTTCACAGCCCCATACAAGAGCAGGAGCTTCCTTCTCTGTCTGACTGTATCATTGCTCAACATCTGTGAGAGAACGGCTGGCGTAGGCAATTACTACTCTGGAATCTGGTTGACCAGGTTTGTGTTGGGCTAACACAGCACCTAAACCAACAGGACTAGCATCCACCGTTAACTCAGTGTCCATTGATGGATCAAAATACGCAGCAGTCGCATTCTCTACTAGTGCATCTTTCACAGCATCAAATGCATTTTGCTCGATATCGCTCAAGTACCATGATGCATTTTTCTTCAGGAGCTCACGTAGAGGCTTCGTAATGGTAGCAAAATCTGGAATGAAGCGAGAACAGTAGTTTGCCATTCCCAGAAAACTATGTACTTCAGTGGAGGTTGAAGGAGGTGCAGCATTCTTGATATCTGCAACTTTCTTAGGATCTGGAGACAGACCATTGTCACTAAGTACATGTTCAAAGAATTCAATTTTACGTTGATTGAACTCACACTCTGCTCGGCTTAACGTCAGATTCTTTTCTCGTAAGCGTTGCAATGTTGCACGAAGAGCTTTGTCGTGTTCAGCTTGGGTACGGCCATAAACAATGTCATCAGACATGTTGTCAGCATTAAGTATATCTTGCAATACCTGGCTGATGATGTGCTGGAATACCTCGGCAGCACTGTTGATACCAAAACTCAGGCGCTTGTACCTATACAGACCTCGATGTGTCGTAAACGTTGTGATGAAGCGACTCTCATCATCAAGTTCAAGCTGATGATAGCCCTTGTTTAAATCTAACTTGCTGAATACAGTTGCACCATTCAAGCGGTAGATCATATCATCTACAGTGGGTGTAGGATGGCGTTCACGCATTATTGCCTTGTTGGGAACACGCATGTCCACACAAATGCGTATCTCATCTGGATTCTTCGGCTTTGGTGGAGTGACAATTGGGCTTACCCATGGTGTTGGGCCTGTTACTGGTTCAATGATATCTAGTTCCATCAGCCTATCCAGTTCGGCATCGATTTTCTTGCAAGTATGGAATGGTTGTCGGCGATGTGATTGGGCAACTGGAATTACATCTGGGTTGATATGCAGATGTACTTTGCTATCAGTATAACAACCTATGGATTTAAATCGATCAGAAAATTCAGCAACAATACCGTCAACATTGTTTGCAGATTCCACTGCTACAGCATTAGAAAGCTGAAGTAGCCCCAATTTAGTTGAAGTCTTGTAACTGAGTAGAGACTCCTTTACATTCCTAACAACATGGATTGTAGTAGTGAGCATTGCACTCTTTGACTTAATCTCTGCAGTGAAAGTTCCAATCACTGGCAAGGCTACCTTTGAAGCATAGGCAGTGGCTTTGCCATTATAGTTCTCAAGCTTTGGGAACTGTTTTTTAAATTTCTCATAGTGGCACTCAGCAATGGTGTCAATGTTTGATCCAATGTCAATGAGAACTTTGAGACAAATACCAGCAATGTATACTATAGTCTCTGGGTTGTTTGGAAGATCATTCCATTCTGTGATTGCTTGTACTCCATAAGTATAATCACATTCACTGTCATCTGAGACTGGTTGTAATGAAATGTTGTCTTGTACATTATTAACATTCTGGATATGAGGTGCAATATTGTGTTTACCACCTCGACCCCTATGACCTGATCCTCGTACAGTGCTTTTATTCATTGACTGTGGTTTCTTTAGTGCGGAACGACACATAGCACCAAAATGACCTAGTTTTCCACACTCATAGCACTTCTTACCTTGAGCAGGACAAACATTATCTTGGTGTGGTTAGTCTCCTCCACAATTGTAACATTTATTGTTGACACCCTCTGATGTGAGTCGTTGTGACTGCTTGAGTCTTGTTCCATGACTCCAGTTGTGATGTGGTTCTCGGCTCAATTTACTGTTAGGTTTGGCATGATATCTTCTTTGATCACGGTGTCCTCCCTGAACCTTGCGTACCTCATCACTGTTAGTAACAGTGGCAGAACCGTTATTGGCACTGCACTCCATGACACGAGCATCACGTGCAGCATCTTCCATTCGACGAGCCATATCCAGTATCTTGGTAAGAGAACTTTCATCATCAACAAGTTCTAGAGCTCTTCGACGGAGACGTGTAGATGTGCATGTTTCAGTTATTTGCTGTTTGATTTCTTTGTCAACATCAGCAAACTCACAATGGGCTGCTAAACCCGGCAGACGTGTATGGTATTGATCTACAGTTTCATTAGAAAGTTGTTTCGCTCTCCTGAAATGCATAATTTCCATTGCAGTATTTTGCCTTGGTTTGAAATGCTCTGTTAGTTTGGCTTTGGCAGTGTCATAATCTTTGGCACCACCAGTGTCTTTCAGTGTGTCAAAGATGTCACAAACTCTATCACCTGCATAATGAAGTAGAAAGGCACGCCTTCTTTCAGCACTTTTGATGTCAGAAACTATCGACAAATTTTCAAACCTTTTAAGCCATTTAACCCACCTCTGTGACAAGTTTGTCTGGTCACAGTCAGGATCAAATGCAGGAAACTGAGGTATATTTACCATTTTTACTGAAAAAAAGTAAACTTATCACTTAAAATGTTCCTCAGAATATTAAACACTTACTGCACTGTATATGTTAGTTAAGAATTCACTGTAATTACTTTAATTTTGCAAAGCACACAAGCATTTTAATGCAAAAGTTCACAGCAGTGCACAATACAGCAGCAACTGACTTCTTACCTAGCCCTTGTGTATATGTGTTGTTCCTACTCACAGCAGCAGCACAGCAGTTGTCAGCAGTTGGCACAGCAGTTAGTTAGCAGTTGGCAGCAGTTGGTACAGCAGTTGTCAGCAGTTGGTACAGCAGTTAGTTCACAGCGTGAAGAATTTTGTAGCACGAAGCGTTGTTTCGTAACCAAAACATCAGGTTTTGTACACATCAAAGTGTCATTTCGTACACAGCATCGGCTCGCAGATTACTCAGTACACAGCTTGAGTCAGCACATAGCATTGGTTAGCACACAGCATCGGTTAGCATACAGCATCGGGTATGGTGCTCACAGTTTCTCTTCCTCCTCCAGGCAGCATGCTTCTCCCTTGTGTTTTAAACTGAACAAATACCTGCGTTCACAGTTCATCCTCGTCACCAATGTGGTGTTTGTGTGTTACTGAGGAAGTCTTGATTGTAGGGTTGATGTAAAGCCATGACTTGGTTACTGACTTTAATACGTATATAAACAATTACATGACTAGTAGCTTCCAAGCTGGTAGCGTCCTGTGTGCTCTTGTTTACCTTCTCTGGCGTCCCAGCCGCCGCACATAGAAAACGGATGGTACCGTTTTCTGTGAACATGACATCCACCAGTAAACAACATGATAAGTCGTGCAGACGACACACCTCCCTCACCAAAATGGCGACTTCTATTGCTGTTATTACACTATTCACACATTATATATAAGTATCTACATTTGTGTTCACTATAGCGAACCCCTAAGCTGGTATGGTAAGTCCAGTCAATAAAAGGTGGCCACACACAGTCAGAAGACGATGCCACCATCCTCCCTCCCTCAGCATTACTCCTCTCACCATGGAGCACAGCGCTAAATATCAATGCAATCCTGCTATTATCAGAATCCTGGTCAGTTTTATCACAGTCAGGGGTATTCTGTAATACTGCCATTGATAAATAATAGCATGTACATATATCTTTTGACATTTTTAGGCGATACTGTGGTTACAAGCTGAACAGCGGTGCTGTGAGCTCATGCTGCATGCGTCAGCCTTGGTGGCTCTCACACCCAGGAATGTTGGCAACGATTTTTTTTCTAGGTGGCATTTGTCAGCTATCAGTCGTGGCTGCACTATAGCTGCCCCTATCCCACGTGTTGTGTTTAAATTAAAGTGCTAGACACTAAAACAGCTATTAATGTATTGCGCAGTTTCGGTAATGTTACTCACATCATCTATATATGTATAGTACTGTCTAAGGGTTAATGTGTGCTTGTTCGCCCCTGTGCTTTCTCGGGATGTTGGCCTTGTGCAGCTGCAGGTGCAGGTTACTTCCCCTTTCAGCATCCTTGGTTGCGGAGGATTTGCGCACTCGTGGGCATTTGGCTTCAGTCTTGTGCTTCTTTTCCCTTCTCGAGCTGTCTTCTGCCTGGCTTAAGGAGGATGTGTGGAGCTGTTGAGTGCCGGGCCTTTGTCTAATGTGCTGTTCTTGGTGGCACGGGCATCGGCCACACTATTGAAGTTCTTTGCGCCAATCCTGAAGGAGGCTGTGTCTCTGTTCTTTGCTTCTCACCTCGCGTGCCATCAGCCTGTGCTCGCTCTCTCTTTGGAATCCGCCTGTGCCCTGGCTCTTAGGTTTTCATTTCCATTTTGTCCATTGCTGTTTGCAGAGGCTACTGTCATTCAGTTTCTGCAGGTGGCTTCATCTACCTGTCTTCCTCTGTCAGTCTTGTTGATTCTCCAGGGTGGCCGTTCTTGGCCTTCTCAAAAGGGTTGTGTCAAGGCTTGGGAGTTCTGCTGGTTGTGGTGGGCCATTGGTACCAGCTTCTGAGCTGACATTGCCTTTGGAGCTGGCGTCGTCTGGTCAGCGAGATAATCACTGTTCGATGGTCGGCTTCTTGCAAGGGGCGTTGGCCCTTTTGCAGTTCGCCCTGTTGACTGGGCGATGGTGAGGGAGGCTCTTTTGGTTTGCTTGTACTTGGTCCCATAATTCGTTGGCGTTTTTGGTCGTGTCATCCAGCCCGTGGTGACATTGGGCGGCTCCTTCCCCTGCAGGGGGTTTGGGGCTGGCATAGCAGGCTTCTTTCCCTGTGCTTCGTCGGGTCATCTTGGAGTTGGTACTCTTGGGCATGGACAAAATGACTCCTTCCCTCAGGTGGGTTTCCCGCCTGTTTCCAGTGCCGAAACGGGATTGTGCAGATCTGCAGTTCATTCTGTACTTGTCCCATCTGAAACCCTGGATTCCTTGCCCTCTCTTTTCAGATGACCACCCTGTCTCAGGTCCGGCTTCTTTTGGAGTCGGGTGCCTGTATGGTGTCCCTAGACCTCAAGGATGCGTATTGGCACATTCCTATTCATCCAGGGTTCATGGACTGGTTGGGTTTTGTGGTGGTGTGTCAGGCTTACCGCTTTCATTGCCTTCCTTTTGGCTTGAATCTGGCACCTAGCGTATTCACGGGGTTTACCCGGGTCGCGGTGACCCGCTAGCAGATGCAGACAAACCGTCTGCATCTGCTAGCGGTTTGGGTCCTGGCCTACCTCAACGACTGGCTGGTGTGGGCTCGCAATCGGTCCATTTGTCTGCTCGCCAGGGGTGTGGTTCTTTCCCAGCTCGCCAGGTTCGGGTTCCTGGTGAATTGGAGGAAGTCCCATCTGACTCCGTCCCAGGTTCGGACCTGGCTGGGTCTTGTTGGGACTCTCGGACTGCTTCCACGTCTCTCCCTCCAGAGACATTGCTGCAGCTGTGGTCCTGCCTTCAACTGTTTCTGGGGGAGTCCCGGGTCACTCGGTGGTTGCTCAAACAGTTGTGCAGGAGTCTGCACTTCACCATGCTGGTCTGTCCGATGGCTCGGGTTTGACTTTGTCGTCTGTTCTGGTTCCTTTGGTGATGCCCCTTCCGGTTCTCTAGCGATCGTTAGGTTCGTCCTTCATGGCCCTTGTGTCTGTTGCTGCATTAGGGTTCCTTTTTGGGGTTTTTGGGGTTAAGTGCCATGGTGCTTTCTCGATCCCTCACGCGATGTGTTCATGGACGCGTCGTCTCTCGGCTAGGGTTTTATGACCGGTGCTCACCAGGCCGGCCAGGGGCGATGGTGTCCATTCCATTGGGCTCACAACATGGTAGTTTGCGGTAGTTTGGCTTTTGCTGCGGAGGGTTCGGGGTGCTTGGGGATCAACCATATGGCTCTCTGGTGGTTCATTGCCTGAACAGCGGGGGTTCTCTTCGGTCCTTGCCTGTTTGGGGCTGGTCGCTTTGAGTGGCTCGTCTGCTGGCTTCTCAGGGTTTGGCTCTCAGTGTGGTCCATATCCGTGAAGTGTACAACGTCCTGGCGGATGGACTGTCTCGGTTCATTCCTCTGTCCACGGAATAGACAGTCAATGCCGATTCCTTCCGTTGGCTCTGCCGGACGTACGGACTCACTGACATGAACCTTTTTGTGTCAGCATGGTCTCGGCGTCTCCTGATTTATGTGGCGCCCTTGCCTGACTGCGAGGCTGTTTAGGTGGATGCTTTTCGGCAGGAGTGGTAGTGGTCGGGCTGTGTCCCCCTTGTCCAGCTGTTGCTTCAGATTCTAGCGAGGTTAGAGTCCTCCCAAGGAAGAGTAGACCTCGTGGCCCCTTGGAGGCTGGCCCAGCCTTGGTTCCAGGCGTTGCTTGCTCAATGTGCAAACCCGGGGTGCTTCCTATGACTCCGCCTTTTCCAGCAGGTCAGGCCAGTCAGGTATGTGACTGGTTCGGTGTTTTCTGCTCATTGCGTCTGGTCGTTTTGATACGAGTTTATCACTATTTGTATGGTGATCAGGTGGCTACGTTGATAGTGAACCATCTTCGAGCTTCGTCTTGGCTACATTATGACATTTCCTGGCGTTCATTCTGCCATTTTCATTCTTTTTCATAGATTTTCTTCTATTTCAGATCGAGTTGTCTTGTCTTTTCTTGGCTTTTTCAGGACTGTCATTTGATACCTAATACTTTTGCCTCGTATTGTGCGGTGCTGGTGGAGGTGCTCCAACTTGTGTTCAGGGTAGATGTCTCTTCGGCCCCATTCTGTAAGCTTTCTCATAATTTGTTTCACTTCCGGCCTGCTCATGCGTCACCTCATGCCGTCCTGGTCCTTGGGACAGGATGCTCGTCTATCTTTCCTCTCTTCAGTTTATGGTGGCCTCTTTGATTCAAGATTGTTTTTCCAAGGCTCTGTTTTTGTTGGCATTGGCCTCTGGGAGCTGGGAGGATTGTTGGGGAGCTTCATGCCCTCCTCCTGCACAGGGTGTTTCTGCTCTTTCAGTCCTGGTGGCAGGTTTGTTCGGTTACAGTCTTCTTCTTTTCTGGCGAAGAACAAGATGGCTGCTTTCCGGAGGGGTCCTTGGATCATTGATGCTTGGTTGGTCAGACCGGGGGTGCATCATGTGTTGTGTCTGGTTATGACTCTTCGTCGTTATCTGTGCTTCAGCTTCGATTTTGGGGATGTGCTTTGGGTTGATCCGGTTTCCCTCGTTCCCTGTTCCAGGGCGCGGGTCTCCCAGGTCATCCGCAGGGTTATTAAGTCTAGTCAGCCTGTGGTCTATCCTCGTGCCCATGACGTTAGGAAGTTTGCTGAATTGGCTGCCGTGTTTGGTAACATGTCTTAGGCTGATATTTGGGCGCGGGGATTTTGGAGGTCGAACAGGGTCCTAATTGCTCGTTAATTGGTTAACATTCCTGCTCCTGGGCATTCCTGTGTTGCTTTGGGACGCAGGTTGCAGTCTTGACTTCGCGTTGAGGAGTTTGTGGCAGCCACCTCCCAGGTAAGTCCCTCTTTTGACATACAGTATCTTTGGTTATGTAGCTCCAGGGAGCTGAAGAGGCTCTCCACAGAAAACCAGCATTGAATGTAATGAAATGCCATTTTCTGGGCGAGCCTTAGAGGCTCCCTGGCAACCCTCCCTCCCTCCAGTCAGTGGTTTTTGCATGGTTGATGCTTAGCTTTCGAACTGGATGACTGAGTAGCAGGCGCAGGGAGGAGAGCGCTGCGCGGACGTGTGGTGCGGCAGTAGAGTGTGACATTTGCTTGTTTCCTTGGTATTGGAGGGAGTTCTTCCTCTCTGTTCGGTTTTTAGTTGTTAGTTTCTTACCATGTGGAGTTTTTGTTATGCCTACCTTTCTGGGTGCCTAACCCTAGTTGTTGGCAGATAAGGAAAACCCCCAACCACAAAGGGGTTTTCCAGGGCCATAAACCACCAACCACAAAGGGGTTTTCCAGCGCCATAAACCCCCAACCACAAAGGGGTTTTCCAGGGCCATAAACCACCAACCACAAAGGGGTTTTCCAGCTCCATAAACCCCCAACCACAAAGGGGTTTTCCAGGGCCATAAACCACCAACCACAAAGAGGTTTTCCAAGGCCATAAACCCCCAACCACAAAGGGGTTTTCCAGGGCCATAAACCACCAACCACAAAGGGGTTTTCCAGGGCCATAAACCCCCAACCACAAAGGGGTTTTCCAGGGCCATAAACCACCAACCACAAAGTGGTTTTCCAAGGCCATAAACCCCCAACCACAAAGTGGTTTTCCAGGGCTATTGCTCTCTGCAACCTCTTTGAAGAGGCCAGGTTCTGGCTCGTGGTCCTTGGTAGGCCAAATTCCATAGCTAATGGCCCGGTCATATTTAGCACACATTAGCCTGATAGCGCTAGTGTGCCAAAAGGGCTCACCCAGAAAATAGCGCTTCATTACATTCAATGATTTTTTTTTGCATAAGAATTACAACCTTAATTTATTGAATTATAATAATAATGTCTGAATGCCTTGACCCAAGGATTTAGCATGGAATATATTGGAGAGAATGCCAAGGCAGTTAATCAGTTAAACAAAACAAAATTGGCTTTCCAATAAATAAAAATTGATCACAATCACAGATCACAAGCTGCACTCGACGATCGTTAGAAGCAGACGTGTCCGTTCTGCTAGACATCAGGATCATGAGTGCTTTACTCTAGAAGGTCAGCCCCACTCCCAGCCTGCTTTCTTATACTGGGAGGAGATGGACAGCCTTTTTTCAGTAATTTGAAGAGTTAACCAGCCAACTGTAATGTGAAGAGTTAACCAGCCGACCGTAATGTGAAGAGTTAACCAGCCGACCGTAATGTGAAGAGTTAACCAGCCGACCGTAATGTGAAGAGTTAACCAGCCGACCGTAATGTGAAGAGTTAACCAGCCGACCGTAATGTGAAGAGTTAACCAGCCAACTGCAATGTGAAGAGTTAACCAGCCGACCGTACTGTCAGTGAGAGGGCATCTTCCATCAACACTCCCTGTGTTAGCTGTTTGTCCTTGTCAAGCTGCCTGCTCATCACCATGCATTACAGATGCTACAAGGTTAGTCGTATGCCCCTCGATGAGCATCCGTTTTCCAAGACAGACCTCCTGAAGCTCTTTAACCCTTAAACCATGCAATACATACATATACGATGGAGGTAACTATCATGAAATCGCACAAATCGTACATATACGATTGAGGGTCTAGTGCACGATTTTAAATGCCCCACAAGGGACATTTAGACCAGTCAGCTATAGACCAGTCACAGTCGATAGTAAACAGACGCCATCTTGAAAAAAAATTGTGGGTAACATATCTGGGTGTGAGAGCCTCAGTACTGAGTGAACAACCAAGGCTGGGGCATGCAGTATGAGCTAACAGCACTGCTGTTCAGCTTGTGAACACAGCATCGCCTAAAAATGTCTAAATATATATGTACATGCTATTATTTAGCGATGATAGTATTACAGAAGACCCCTGTGACTGTTAAAAATGACCTGGATTCTGATAATAGCAGCATTGTGGTGATAATTAGCGGTGTAGTGGGAGGAGTAATCTTGGTGGGGAGGGAGGGAGGTAGCATCATCTGATGACTCGTGTGACCACCTTTTACTGTCTGGACTCACTATACCAGCTTAATGGTTTACTATGGTGAACAAAACATGCAGATACAGGGGTAACTCGCTTTAAGAGTTTAATCCGTTCCTGGAGACAGCTCGTATTCCGAAGCTAATTTCCCCATAAAAAATAATGGGAAATGAATTAATCCGTTCCTGACTACTTCAAAAACCCCACATCAAACTAAATTTTTATACCTAATTCATCTAAATAAACCTACAAAACTATGTTCAAGTTATTACTTACCTTGCTGTTGAATGCTGTAGGCGTATGGAAGATGGTGAGGAGGGGGAGAAGGAGAGGAGTTACTGTTTGGAAGGGGAGTCACCTTCCATTATTACATCAGGCAGTGAGGTCCTTTCTGGTGTGCACTCCCTGGCACGTTTTATCTGAGTATCACTAGGTCCTGGTTGTGGCTCACTGCTCGATTTTCTCACCACAAATCTGTCCATGGAAGCTTGCTTTTCCCTTCTTCGCAAGCTGTCTCTGTAGTAAGGCATCACATTGTCATTGAAAAGATTAAGGCAACGGCCTACTACAGCTTTCTCTGGGTGAGTCTTTTCAATAATTGTTTGAATCTCTTCCCACATCTGACACACCTTCCTAATTTCTGCAGAAGGGACATTTGCTACTGCCTCATCCTCCTCCACTGTAGAATCATCAGCTGTGTTGTCTTGCTGTTCCTGTTGAAGGGCTTGGAGTTCTTCGGTGGTCAGTTCTTCGTTGTGTTCTTCCACCAACTCCTCCACATCATCATCATTCAGTTCCAAGCCCATTTGCCGGCCCAGAGTAACAATTTCGTCAACAATAGGTGCATCATTTACAGCCTCAAACCCCTCAAAGTCTAGTTCTGTCACACATTCAGGCCACAATTTTCTTCAGCCAGAAATCAGGGTTCTTTGAGTCACTTCTTGCCAGACTTTGTAAACGAGTTTTAAAGCACTACAAATGTTAAAATGGTGTTTCCAGAACTCTTTGAGGGTGAGGTTTGTGGCTTCAGTCACTTCAAAACATTTCCGGAAAAGTGCCCTTTCATAAAGTTTCTTAAATTTCGCTATGATTTTCTGGTCCATAGGCTGAATTAGAGGAGTGGTGTTAGGAGGAAGGAATTTAACTGTGAGGAATTTATTGTATCTGGGCAACAAATCATCTTCCAAGCCTGGAGGATGAGCAGGAGCATTGTCGAGGAGAAGCACGGCTTTGAGTGGCAATTGTTTCTCCTGCAGATATTTTTCTATGGCAGGGCACACCACTTCATTCACCCACTCCGAAAAAATAAGCCTAGTCACCCATGCTTTTTTATTAGCCTTCCACATTACACACAAATGGATTTCTGCACTTTATACTGTTTGAAAACCCTTGGATTTTCAGAATGATACACTAGCAAGGGTTTAATTTTCAAATCGCCACTCGCATTTGAACACAGCACAAGCGTAAACCTATCTTTCATAGGCTTGTGTCGGGGCAAGGATTTTTCCTCCTTGGTAATGTATGTCCTCTTAGGCATTCTTTTCCAAAACAGTCCTGTTTCGTCACAATTAAACACTTGTTGCGGTAGGTATCCCTCAGCCTCTGCAAACTCTTTAAATTCGTCAATAAATCGTCCAGCGGCTGGTTTGTCTGAGCTGGCTGCCTCCCCATGCCTTGTAACACTATTGATACCACTTCTTTTTCTAAATTTTTCAAACCAGCCCCTGCTTGCCTTAAACTCTTTCTTATCTGCATCACTCGTTGCAGGGGTTTTCTTTAGAAGGTCTTCGTGCAATACCCTGGCTTTCTCACAGATGATGGCCTCCGAAACACTATCACCCCTTAATTCCTTGTCGTGTATCCAAATTAATAACAACTTTTCCACTTCTTCAAGTATTTGTGGTCTTTGTTTCGTCATTGTTCTTACTCCTTTTGCCACTTTAGCACTCATAATCTCATTTTTCTTCTTAAGTATAGTGCATATTGTTGATGTGGCTTTGTTGTACTGCCTACAAAGTTCAACAACACGTGTACCATTCAGCATGTGAAGGCCCCCAAACATGGGGGCCTTCCGCTAGGCCCCCATGTTTGTACATTTTCAGGGGTTTCAGAGTTAGATCTCCTTTGTTAGCTTTGGGTTTTTACCGGTTAATAACACCTTGCCCAGGCTTCACATAGCAATCAGCCTATGAGCCTTTGAAAACCCTGTCAGGCCTCGGTGGACCTCTGGCTGCGTCTTCCGAGTTCCAGCCCGCCTTGTGCGGGTTTGAAGGTTGCTGTGTGCCCTAGTCTCAGGGTGACAGTCACCACTTTTGCCTCCATCATGCTGCCTCTTGGGTCAACGACACCCTTGACCTGGAGTCTTGCAAGTCGTGTTCTCTGCTTGTTCTCCAATATTATTCTGATGACATTACTGTTAGGGTACAGGCAGCATCCACATTGTATGCTAGGTTTAGGTTGTCTGCAACGTGCTAGATTGGTTTCCCACCGGAATGTCCCACGGCTGTCCCGCTTTGGTTACAGGGACCTGGACCTGGGGACATTAGTCGCTTCGACTTTGGTTCAGTCCGCACTCCCTGGGTTCTTCCCCAGTTGTTCATCCTGCACCTTTTTCCCCCCTGCTTTTGGCTCCGAAACGTCTGAGGGTTTTGGGGTCGGGGCAGGGTTTAGTTGGTAATTTAACTCGAGCAGCTTCTAGAGCCGCCCCGTTCGTGGTTGAGGACAAAGGCATTCGAGCCGGCTCCTCGTTCCGAGGCTTCTGGGTCCCCCTAGCAAGACCCCCTTCTTCTCAGCCTTACTCCTGGACTCTGCCTTTTTTTCAGGGGTAGAGGATGTGGAGGATGGCTCTGCCCTGGGGTCCTGAATTGGGAGATCCCGGGGCTGGGGATACGTTGACCTGGGAGGCCTTTGGCCTCCTTTGACACTGCTTGGGTATTGGTGCCCTCTTCACGAGGCTTGTTGTTACAAGGGGAGGGGTTTTCTTACCTCCCTTCCCTGTATGAGTATGATTTGAGGTCGGCTTCTCCCTGGGTTCGGTTCCGGGCTCCCTTGGCTTCCTGGGCTCCATCTTTACAGAGGTTTTCTGCCTGTCGAATCTCACCTAAGTAGGTTCGGGAGGCTCTTGCTACGTATCCCCTGCGAGACCCAGATTCTGCCTTTGTGATGGATCCATCCTTATTCGAGTTCATTTCTTCTTCTTCTTCGGTTCGGAATTGAGTGCAATTGGAGGTTCCGGAGTCTTCCTGGCTGGCAGACTGCCTATTCTTTTTGTTGGGGGCACGGCATGGGTTCTGTTGGACCCACATGCTTGAGTGGCGAGAAACTTCTACCATTCTGCAGGTTTACCTGGGGGACAAGTTTGAGCAATTACTGTACAATTTAATTTTTATCTGGGGGACAAGTTTGAGCACCTTAACCCATAACTACTGTGCTACACCAACTGAGAAAACTTGGTCGGTGGAAAACCTTCGCCAACCAAAAAAACAACTTTTGAATATTTCATACCCATTCAAAACGCGTGCGCGGTAGGTTCAGTACGAAGTGGACCTCAAGTGAGAGGCAGCTATCTTAGAAAAAATTCCCAGAATGCCCTAGGGCTGCTGGCTGAGTTAGTACTGAGTGAGCAGCAATGGGTGGCGCACGTGCCTCTGGCTTCCAAACACCTGTCCGACGCTGTGTTGAAGATAGATGAACAGTGTTGGTGGTTTCTGTGGTGGTGTTTTACATAGATATTTTCAAGAATAGCTGATTCTTTTCCAAAATGGTTGAATCTCTTCCTGGTTGACCGATTCTTTTCCAGAATGACTGAATCTCTTCCACCGAGGGACCTTTCAAGGAGATCTTTTCAAGACTACCTTACAAATTGATCTTTTCCTATAATCTTTTCAAGACCACCTTATGCTTCACAAACTTGATTACATACCACCTACAAGTACTAAAGCCAAGGGTGTATGCGAATGCATTATTTACAAGCATACAGAATGAAGAAACGGGAAGCAAAAATCTATCTGTACCTAGTGCAAGGAGAGCGAAGTCGCACTGTGTACCATAGACTGCTTCTTTGATTATCACTAACTTCCGAAGTACCGAGTGTGTAGTACAGTGTGTTACTGTGTAAATAGTGTGTGAAACTTTACATATTGTAATTTTAGTGAATTTTTAACAAGTAATATTGCGACAATAAACATTTATTGTGGACACATTACTGACACATGTAATAATAATAATAATAATTTTTATAATAATAATAATAATTTTTATTTAGGCAAAGGTACATACATAAAGAGATTTTACAAAGTTTGTTGGCTTTATAGATAAGAGCTAGTACATACAATGCCTAAAGCCACTATTACGCAAAGCGTTTCGGGCAGAGGAAATGTATCACAGTTCCATGGAACATTATGAATGTTTTACTGTAGACATATTATAAAAAACACAAGTATGCATCATATACGATAAAAACAAATAACACCACATTGAAAATGCATAGAACAAATAATTGAAAATATATTTGTGGCAACTCGCTGTGTTTGAATGTCGCCCATGACTGTCTCTGGGAGCTTCACGCACGGGCGACCAGCCCGTGATGCCTCCTTTTCCATGTCCCCACAGCCAAAGTAAGTGGAATGTTTTAGTTTTTTTTACATGTACGTGTTCAGGAAAGGGAATTTATCATATTACAAAGATAAAAAAATTTGCAAACACTTGATTTTATGCGCACAGGGGAAGTGTCACAATAAACTCGACGCATCACAGTGGTTAACCCTTGTGCTGCTCAGGGCCATAATGCCCGCAACACCGCCAGACACAAGAAAAAAAAAATCAAGAATTTTTTTTTCTTACAAATGTGTTCATTTATGTTCTCTGAGTACCGGATACAAAAATAAAAATTAATTGTACTTACCAATGACGTAAATGAGCCGAGAAGTTGGCCGATGATATTGATGAAGATATTGCCAAGATGATCGCTCAAGCATGGTGCATCCCGGGAGCGTCACACTCGGCGTTCTAGCATTCCGAATTGCTGCGAATTTATTTTAACGGCATTAGTATGATACTATGGTGTATTTTACAACCATTTTTTCACTGATGTTGTACAATATGTGGTCACTTGATGTTTTATTATAATACAACTGTTATAAATTTAATATACTGTCACATATTAGTGTCACATGCATGTGCACGAAGTTGTTTTATTTTCAGGAAATATAAAATTTATTACGAATTGTTTTCACAATATACACTCACTCAATATGTACATATTTTTGCACCAGTATTGAACATTTAGAAGGCCTTGAGACTGTGATACTACTCAAAACATTTGACATAGCACAAAGGGACCTCACACGTTGTGCACCAAGTTAAGACCACTTTACATTTCTGTTCCCTCTTTTGTGTGGTCTTACATACAATACACTCACACTGGTCTACTGCACGTTTTCCAGTTGGTGGTAAATTCGTTATATTGTGTGTCAGAAAGGCATTCTTGAAAGCAAGCCTTGGTGTGGGAGCATGGTGCAATCACAATCACAATGAATCTTTATATGGCAGAAATTGGTTTGGCAAATGTTTCTAGTAAATGTGTCACTACAGTAAAACTGAACACACGGAAATTTCATTTATCACCTATTTGGTGGTAAATGGTCCACAATTAACATTTACATGCCAGAAATTGGTTTGGCAAACATTTCTAGTAATTGTGTCACTACAGTATAACTGAATGCATGGAAATTTCTTTTACCACCTGTTTTCACAAGATACGTATTGTAACTGTTCAGCATTGTTACATCAACAAGGTGGAAAAACATCTACTTGGTCCCCTTCACTGTTTTCCGTACACACTCGACTGCCCCCACCATCATATCACATTTATCCACCAAACGCATGTTGATGTTATAGTCCTTCACACAATCTGGCATATAGATTATTTGCTTTGTTGTTCTATTCACCTTGCCACCATCCACCATTGTACCATTGTGAACGGTGGTCAACATGTTCACTTCTCTCTTGTCTTTCCACCACACTAAAAGTTTTTGATCACTTTTTCTTAGCTGGCAATCACCAACTTCAAGATTATTGTCAAACACTGGCATTTCCTTTCTTCTTGCCTTTACTGTGCCACACACACCTGTTCTATTTTCAAGCAAGAACCTAGGGACTTGTATAATAGTTATCTGTGTATAAAACCAGTGTTGAATGTAATGAAACGCCATTTTCTGGGCGAGACCCGTCGGCTCCCTGGAGCTATACCAGGCTGATATGCTACCTTACCTTGAGGTTACCTTGAGGTGCTTCCGGGGCTTAGCGTCCCCACGGCCTGGTCGTCGACCAGGCCTCCTGGTTACTGGACTGATCAACCAGGCTGTTGGATGCGGCTGCTCGCAGCCTGACATATGAGTCACAGCCTGGTTGATCAGGTATCCTTTGGAGGTGCTTATCCAGTTCTCTCTTGAACACTGTGAGGGGTCTGCTAGTTATGCCCCTTATGTGTAGTGGAAGCGTGTTGAACAGTCTCGGGCCTCTGATGTTGATAGAGTTTTCTCTCAGAGTACCTGTTACACCTCTGCTTTTCAACGGGGGTATTCTGCACATCCTGCCATGTCTTCTGGTTTCATGTGATGTTATTTCAGTGTGCAGGTTTGGGACCAGCCCCTCAATTATTTTTCATGTGTAAATTATTATGTATCTCTCCCGCCTGCGCTCAAGGGAGTACAGATTTAGGCTCTTTAGTCGGTCCCAGTAATTTAGATGTTTTACTGAGTGGATTCTAGCAGTAAAGGATCTCTGCACGCTCTGCAGGTCAGCAATTTCTCCAGCTTTGAAAGGGGCTGTCATTAAGTACTCCACTCTAGAGAGCACAAGCGTTTTGAAAAGTGTCATCATCGGTATAGCATTTCTAGTGTGAAAAGTTCTTGTTATCCAACCTGTCATTTTTCTTGCAGTTGTGACGACTACTTTATTGTGTTCTTTAAAGGTAAGGTCTTCCGACATGAGTACACCCAGATCCTTTACATTGCCTTTTCGTTCTATGTTATGATTTGCCAGAGTTTTGTACGTAGTTTCCGTTTTTATATTTTAATTTTTTCCGTATCGCATGAGCTGGAACTTATCTTCGTTAATGATTGATTTGACAGTTTGACGACCTTGAGGAAGCCAATATTTCTGTCTTAGGTCGGTGAGAGTGTCTAACACTCCACCATGCAAAGTACCATATTGATGGTGATGTAAAACTAGAAGCTTTGTAATAATGTAGTGACGTGGTAGAAGGATCGGATTCTTTGTATCCAAATCAATTTCTGCATGAAGCAAACCTCCTCCACACCTTAATATATTATGAGTGTTGGCATCATACCAGATACCTAGAGACTTGGTTAATTTATCTGGAAGATTTTCATGTTCACTTCCATACGTCTCTTGTTGTGCACGTTTGATCCAGTAGAGTATAGGATTGGGAAACTTATGTCTAATTCCTATCTTAGGAAGAAAGTCAAACACATGTGCTGTCACTCTTAATAACTTACTCAAGTTAGAATAATTGTGAGGATTAATAGCTGAGATTCGATGAGGTTCTGGGTCTTTCATGGGAGTAGTGATACTAGTCACTATGACTTGTGGTTTCTGTTTGGGCCACTGACCACTAACAAGCTGTGAAGGTCCATTAAACCACATCGAAGGCTTGATTAGCTGTTTTAATGTTAACCCTCGAGATAAGTAATCTGCAGGATTGTCCTTAGTGGGGACATGTCTGAATTTATATCCAGCAGATAATTCATGAATTTCCCTAACGCGATTACTAACGTAGGGAGTTTTATTGTTGTTATTTCTTACCCATTGTAAGACTGCCTCATTGTCCGACCACACTATGATTTCACCAAAGTGAATATTATTGAGTGTCTTGGTCAGGCAATGAGCCAATCTCACTCGCACCAGCAATGCAGTTAACTTCATTTGAGGTAAAGATCTCTTCTTGATTGGAGCAACTCTTACTTTAGATGTGAGTAAAATTGATTGTGCACTATTGACTAAGTAGGCTACAGCGCCATATGCTTTGCCAGAGGCATCGCAAAAAACGTGCAAATTTGTGGGTAAGTTTTGTCCTGAAGCATTACGAGGAAATTTCAAAACACCTAATTGATTGAAATCCGTTGCGAGTATCTGCCATTTATCTTGCAACTCAATTGGCAACGGATCATTCCATCCCATATGTTTCTGCCAGCATTCCTGCATTAGGAGTTTGCCCCTTATTAATATAGGACTAAGTAAGCCTAAAGGGTCAAATGGTTGACTGACATACGAGAGTAATTTTCTCATGGTAAGGGAGACCTGTTACCTAGCAGTAAATAGGTACCTGGGTGTTAGTCAGCTGTCACAGGGGGGCTTCCTGGGGGTGGAGGCCTGGTCGAGGACCGGGCCGCGGGGACACAAAAAATGCCCCGAAATCAACTCAAGATAACCTCAAGATAAGGGATGAATTATTGGTTTGTACTGACTTGACATTCATCTCATTAGTACCTGTGTTCCATTCCACGCCCAGAACTTTTAATTGATTAGGCACCTGATAACCCGGAAATTCTTTCTTGATTATCTGGTTTAATGATTTATTGTTTGAGGCCCATGATTGTAGTGGCATATTGGCTCCTAATAACTCACGGTTAGCCTCATGGTAAATTTCTACCAATTTGGATTTGTCATTTGTAGTTCCCTGGAAATTATGTTTTATGATCTCTGTTTTGTAAGGGCTATTTGACTTCCTCAAATGTGTATCTAATGTGGCTTGAAGTAGAAACGGGGAGGAAGTCGCTCCGAATAGCACAGAAGCAAATCGGTAGGTTATGACATCACTGTTAGGATCCAGTGGGTCCTTAATCCAGAGAAATTTGGTGTAATTACGATCCTCTTCTTGTAAGCCTACTCTAAGGAAAGCTTTACTGATATCAGCAGTATAAGCGAAAATACCAGTGCGGAATCGTAATAGTACATCATGTAGCCTTTGTGTTAGGCTAGGTCCCGGTTGGAGACATTCATTCAAGGACACGCTGTTTGCCTTCACTTTGGCACTACAGTTGAAGACAATACATATTGGCGTTGTCAATGAATCTTTCACCACAGCGTGATGGGGTAAATAGTGACATGTTTTTCGGTCATCATTATCAACAACTTCGATAAATTTATTATTGAGTTGTTGTTGAATTAATTGATGATACATGTTCAATTTATCTGGCTGTTTCTTCAGCCGTATTAATTGGGACTGTAATTGAGAGGCTGCCATGAAATAATTAACTGGAAGTTGTAGATGATTCAACTTGCATGGTAGTCTCACCCAGTATTGTTTGTCCTTATAGACAACTGTATCCAGATATTGCTGGTAAGTCCACATATCATCAGGGCTTGGTTGTTCAGGGATAATACCTAAAGTGTCTAAATTCCACAGACGATGTACAGGTGGATCAGACTCATTATCTTCAGATATTTCTCTGAAATGTAGAGGTGATTGTTCCAAGCCTAGTCACGCCACTATTGTATTGTTCGATTGTTGGTTGGTTGACGCTGGGTTTTGTTGGAAAAGCACCGGTCTAGTAAGCAATTTGCCTCCAGCAGATGACAACAAATTCATTCCATGTTGTCTGGTGCATCCCGTTATAAATTTATAATAATGGTCAGCGCCTATAAGTATACCAACATCAGTGAGGCAGTCAGAATTTATTTTGTAATCTGCTAGCCTCATGCTGTTTCGTTTGAGATATCTCACAGTGCGAGCTAGTCCTGTGACCTGCAGGTCTGAAGGAAGTTTATCTACTACTACCGCTTGTATTGGACTAGTGGAAGATCCAAGTCTCGACTAACATCTTGACTACTTGGTATTCACGAGGTCCACTATTAGTCAAGAATCCAGAAATATTCAATCTCACACTTTTGGCAGGTTTTAATTTTAACTGCTCAACTAATTGTTGTGTGATGAAGGTTTTCTGTGATTCTTGATCAAAGAGACCTCTAGTGTTAACTCTAGACTTCCCGTCAATTAGTTTGAGTTGAGCTGTAGACAGAGTGGTATTATTGCCTGACTCAGTAGCAAGTACATTTATTTTTTGATGTACCTTGCAATATTGTACTGTGGTAGAATTCATAGAAATCTCCCCAGATGTCATAGATTGTGTAGAAGTTTTTCTACATAAGGCATAATGATGTATACCTTTGTTGCATCTACTGCATAACCGTAGTTGCACTACACATTTACTGGGATCATGAGAACTCATGCACTTGGTGCATCTGTGTAATTCTTGTAGCCGTTTAATCCTGGTATTAAAGTTAGGATAAACAGTGCATTTGTAGGTGACATGTTCTTGATCACAGAACAGACACCTTCTCTCTCTGGCTGAGTTTGTCCTCTTAGTAGACATATCAGTTGTAACGTCGAAGGGAGATACAGAATAAATACCTACACTACCACTCCTTTTTCCAGTGGATGGAGTAGTCTTAGGTTTGAATTTATTGGACTTATTCAAAGTCGATTTGGGTTTGACTGAGTTGTCAATGTTAGGTGGGTTATGATGAGAGTTAGTAGAGAAGTATGAAACACTCTTCCCATCTTGGTTGGCTCTTTGTCTTTCGACTAAGGTATGTAGACCTTCTGTAATTTCATTCAAGGTCAGAAAGGTTTTATTGTACATAGTACACAATTTATCTGAAGTTTCTCTTGGTAATTTGCACCTTACAACTACTTTTGTCATCCATTCAGCAGTCTGAATTTGGACTTTAAGGCTTAAGGCCTTGAGTAAAGATTCTAACTAGTCTGAAAGTTTGGAGAGAATCTGTAGAATTATTAGCAGATGGTAAATCCAACAATTTTTTAATTAAGATAGTAATAATTCTTTCCTTGTTATCGTAGTTGTTCTTAAGCAATTGAACAGCTAGGTCGTAACCATCACTGGTCAGTGTTATGTTAGAGATTACCTTCAAGGCTTCATTTCGTAACAAGCCTTGTAAAAAAGTGAACGTGGTTGTTTGAGGGATGTTAGCTTTAGAGTCTACTGCATCTACGAATTTACTCCAGAAATCATCCCAACTCTCATTCTCGTTATCAGAGAACGTGGGTATATTGATCTGAGGTAATTTGACATCAGGATCTGGATGTGCAGTAGAGGCTGTTAATTTGTTTTTGCAATTTGCTTTTTAAAGGTTTGAAGCTTAGCCTGTACATCATCTTCGTACTTGGCTAAATCATTTACAATATCCTCAAGTTCAGTTTCACCTATTGAAGTTTTGTAAAGTTCTGTCAAGTACAGATTCATATGTTGCTTAATATGCTCGAATTTGCCTTCAGCAACTTGAAGTAAGTCTTCTAATTCAAGGTAGTCAACAGGTGACTGTTGGGACAGATTTTGACACTTGGTAATCTGTCGGGTCAAATGACCTTTCAGACCAATAAGGGTCCTTTTCATTTTGTCAGCCGTTTCCATCTTGCTGGGTAAGGGCTGGTCTGATAGTAAATAGTTGTTACTGATGTGACTGGGATATTGACTCATTCAATGGAGTTCAATATCAATATAATAGCCTTATGTACTTAAATAGACTATACTACCTCGTTCAGAGGTTAATTTACCTACCTAACAATAAGTAGCTAAGGATTTTGAGCAGTGCTTGAACTTCACCATTAACTTTCTTCCTGCTAGCTCATCTTTATCACCATTAGATGTAATGGTGATCATTCAGCAGCACTCAAAATGCATACACACAAATAATGAGTACACAAATAATTAATACGTATATACTCTAATCAAAGTTACTATAAGTTTGAATCCCACCCTTGATAGGGTCAGCACAAGAATGAATAATGTATGCACTACTGACTAGTCCAAGACTAGTTGTAAGAATTTCTACCTAAGAAACTACAAATTTATTTAGTCTGCATTTGTGCCAAATTCAGCACAATCACAGCCTAAATTCCTACCTAATAAAGGTTGGCATAGATTAATTTGTGGTGCAATAATGTGAATATAGTTGTGCTGTGTTTTTGCTTTTTTTAGATTTTATAGTTTATATAAAGGTGCACTTGCACACACAGGTGAAAATACAATTATGTACAATTAATTTGGCTTGCCAGCCACAGCCTTTTATGGTGATTAATTGTGTTGATCAATTTGTCAACTACATGTGACCTAGACTCACCTGACAGGTGTACACCATCTCTTGCCAGGTTTTGCCTGCATGGTCTGGCTGTAAATTGAATATAAGTGGCATCCAATCGTACTCTCTTCCTCAGCCTAAAGTTTATATTTGGCAGCTCTTTGATAATATTCTGGACTCACTCCCCAACGATTATTATTGCTTAGTTGGCGAGGTTCCACTAATGTGAACACCACTGAACTGCTAACAAGTTTAAATGAGGAAATTATTGTTTTAAGGTGATTAATTACCTCAGCTGGGTGTCGAGTAGGATGGATGTCATTACCACCTAAATAAATAATAGTTAGATGGTGAGGCCACTCTAACGCAGGTGTTAATGTGGAATTATTATAGAAGTTATGAGCTGTTGCTCCTGGTGACCTGAAGATTCTCACCTCAGTATGAGGTATAGGTCTGAGTGTTGTGGGCAATTGACTGTGTCCCACGAGTGCTACTTTATACATGAGGTATAAGCAGCAAATAAATTGGTGTGAATTAGGCTAACCTATGTGGTACACTGCCGGTAGCCACAATTAATAAAATGTGGTTAGTCTAGACTACTTCACACGGTGATTAGTTATGACTAATTAGTAATGTTAATTGGTATGTATCCGGTTCGATAAGGACCATAATGTTGGTTTTCTGGGGCTTGACTTATATATTCAATTAATTGATTATTGTATTTAAATAAATCGAAGGACCACCCACTTTTGAGAAAAGAGGGAAAACGAGTAAAAGTGATCATTAGAATGACACTAGAGAACCAGTGTCTATGGATATTAATTAAAAGAATAATCACGGGAAAATAATGAATAGACTGTATTATTAATTAATTAAAGACAAAGCCTCAAATATCAACATTGGGGGGGTATTTCTAGAAGTTCATATATATCTAGGAACCAGTGTGGTTCGTCACTACATAATAATCAAGTAAATACAATATATATAATATATATAATCAAGTAAATACTAAATACAATAATCAAGGAGAAGGAAAAAATAGAAGAAGCAGTAAAGGAAGCCAAACACTGCAGCAACCAAGATAAAACAAACATTAGGCTGGAAGTGAGAAAAGAATTGGCATCTAACCCGAAGTTGGTGCAAAACACAGTTGATCGGAGTAAGTCCCTGATCATTTTTGGCTGCAAAGAAAAGGCGATAACATCTAGGTCAGAAAGAGCTGTAGAAGAAGCTAAAGTAGTAGATAAAATTGTTGGCCTCGTGGAAGGTCTTACAACCATAGAGAATGTGTGTGACTACAGGAGAATAGGCAGGTACGTAAAAGGGAAAGATCGACCTTTGAGGATCACCCTAAACGGTGCCAAACAGATGGAAGAAGTACTAAGGAATGCTAGAAAATTGCAAAGTGATGAGGATGGGAAAGGGTGGTTGTTAAGACGAGATCTTTCAAAAGAAGATAGAGAGAGCTGAAACTGAACCTCGCCGAGGCAAAACATTTAAATGAGAGCAGGAATGAAGAAGAAATAAATTCTTTTTTCTACAAAGTGATAGGGGTAGGCAAACCAGTAAAGTGGTACATAAAGGCAAACCAACAAAATCAATAGAGAGAGGGGGAGTGAAGAATAAGGAGAGGGGGAACAAGTTCCTGAAGATGGTACACACCAACATAGATGGAGTGAGATCGAAGATACTGGAGTTAAGTGATGTAATACAGCTGCAGACACCAGACATTGTTGCACTCACGGAGACAAAACTTGAAGATGTAATTTTAAATGAGGTCATATTCCCAAAGAGCTACTCAATTTGGAGACGGGACAGAAGAATTAGGAAAGGCGGTGGCGTTGCTGTGCTGGTAAAAGAACACCTAAAGGTGAACGAAATAATGACTGCCAATCCACAAGAAGTTGACATAATAGCACTAGAGATCTGCCATGAGGATGATAAACTAATGATAATAAATGCATATAGTCCACCGCCAAGCAGCACATGGTCAAAGAAGGAGCTAGATAGTAAACGTGAAGGTCTTATAACAATAATGAGAGAGATTATAGCGAGAGCGGATAACGATAGATCACGACTGTTGATAGTCTGTGACTTCAACTTGAAATCCATAGACTGGGAAGCATATGAAGCTAAAACAGAAGATTTTTGGACCTGTAAATTTGTAGACCTCATCCTGGAAACATTCTTGTATCAACATGTTAAACAAGCTATGAGGATGAGGGAAGGGGATGTTCCCTCCATGCTAGATTTGATATTTACCAGGAAGGAGGAAGAGATATTTGACATTCAGTACCTTCCTCCCTTGGGTAAAAGTGACAATGTCTTTTGGGGAATAAAGTATGCAATGCGTTATAAGCTGGAAGAAAATAAGGAGGTTGAAGCAGTTGAAAAACCAAACTTCAGGAGAGGACATTATGGTGACCTTAGAAATTTTTTTAGTGAGTATAATTGGACAGACTTGATGCTAGGCAAGGAAGTGAATGAGATGTATGTCAAGTTTTGTGAAATATATGATAAAGGCACAAAAAAATTTATACCAAAACAGAGATGCAGAACTAGGAAACAGGATTGGTTCAATAGAAATTGCGAGAGGGCTAGAGACCAAAAGACACAAAAATGGAATCAATACAGGAAGAGGCCGAACCCCCAAACATACCAGCGATACAAAGATGCGAGAAACAACTACACGGCAGTGAGGAGAGAGGCAGAAAGAAATTTTGAAAAAGGGATTGCAGACAAATGTAAAACAGAACCAGGTCTATTCTATAAATTCATAAACAACAAATTGCAGGTAAAGGATAATGTTCAGAGGTTGAAAATGGGAAATAGATTCACGGAAGATGAAAAGGAAATGTGTGAAACACTAAACGAGGGGTTCCAAAGTGTGTTTGTACAAAATGAGATCTTTAGGGAACCAGATACAATAAGAATCCAGAGAACAACATAGAGCACATAGAGGTGTCTAGAGACGAAGTGGAAAAAATGCTCAAGGAGCTCGGTAAGAACAAAGCAGCTGGCCCAGATGGCGTTTCACCATGGGTTCTGAGAGAATGTGCATCTGAGCTCAGCATTCCACTTCACCTGATCTTTCAGGCATCCCTGTGTACAGGAATCGTAGCAGACGTGTGGAAACAGGCTAACATAGTTCCAATCTACAAAAGTGGCAGCAGGGAAGACCCCCTCAATTATAGACCTGTATCATTGACAAGTGTAATAGTGAAAGTATTGGAAAAACTAATCAAAACTAAATGGGTAGAACACCTAGAGAGAAATGATATAATATCAGACAGACAGTATGGTTTTCGATCTGGAAGATCCTGTGTATCGAATTTACTCAGTTTCTATGATCGAGCCACAGAGATATTACAGGAAAGAGATGGTTGGGTTGACTGCATCTATCTGGACCTAAAAAAGGCTTTCGACAGAGTTCCACATAAGAGGTTGTTCTGGAAACTGGAAAATATTGGAGGGGTGACAGGTAAGCTTCTATCATGGATGAAAAATTTTCTGACTGATAGAAAAATGAGGGCAGTAATCAGAGGCAATGTATCGGAATGGAGAAATGTCACAAGTGGAGTACCATAGGGTTCAGTTCTTGCACCAGTGATGTTTATTGTGTACATAAATGATCTACCAGTTGGTATACAGAATTATATGAACATGTTTGCTGATGATGCTAAGATAATAGGAAGGATAAGAAATTTAGATGATGGTCATGCCCTTCAAGAAGACCTGGACAAAATAAGTAGATGGAGCATCACTTGGCAAATGGAATTTAATGTTAATAAATGCCATGTTATGGAATGTGGAATAGGAAAACATAGACCCCACACAACCTATATATTATGTGAGAAATCTTTAAAGAATTCTGATAAAGAAAGAGATCTAGGGGTGGTTCTAGATAGAAAACTATCACCTGAGGACCACATAAAGAATATTGTGCAAGGAGCCTATGCTATGCTTTCTAACTTCAGAATTGCATTTAAATACATGGATGGCGATATACTAAAGAAATTGTTCATGACTTTTGTTAGGCCAAAGCTAGAATATGCAGCTGTTGTGTGGTGCCCATATCTTAAGAAGCACATCAACAAACTGGAAAAGGTGCAAAGACATGCTACTAAGTGGCTCCCAGAACTGAAGGGTAAGAGCTACGAGGAGAGGTTAGAAGCATTAAACATGCCAAAACTAGAAGACAGAAGAAAAAGAGGTGATATGATCACTACATACAAAATAGTAACAGGAATTGATAAAATCGACAGGGAAGATTTCCTGAGACCTGGCACTTCAAGAACAAGAGGTCATAGATTTAAACTAGCTAAACACAGATGCCGAAGAAATATAAGAAAATTCACCTTCGCAAATAGAGTGGTAGACAGTTGGAACAAGTTAAGTGAGAAGGTGGTGGAGGCCAAGACCGTCAGTAGTTTCAAAGCGTTATATGACAAAGAGTGCTGGGAAGACGGGACATCACGAACGTAGCTCTCATCCTGTAACTACACTTAGGTAATTACTAGTTCATTGTTGAGTTAGTAACATAGTAAATCTAAACTACAATAGATTCAAAGATATGATAACTCAAATTATGAATATTAAAGATTATGAATTATTGAGCAACAGTAAGAGCAAACACATTAATTACCAAGTCATCATTTCTGGCAATAAATTATTCACTATAAAGATCCTATATGAATTATATGGAAATCAGTAATAATCTTAGATAAAATTGTACGAAATAAATGTCTTATCTGTAAGACGATTTCTGTAACGCCATTTTGTCATTCGTCCTCGTGGTCACAGGATCCCAATAAAGAAAGAATCCGAGGTGAATATCACGAATGAAGAGAAACAACTTGTCTACTCCTCGTATACACGCTGAAATCAGAGAAATTTAAGTAGCATTTGGTTAGGCTACGAATTATTTCAAGTATTCATGAAAACTGAGAAAATGTGGAAAATCAACTAACGTTGTGTATTAGGTATCCATGCTGTATAACGACAGACTACCCACAAATATACAATCTAGAATGATGCATCAAATGAGAATTTTATACTTAACATGAGCGTATCAAATACTAAGGTCTGCCGAAACCGCATCAGCCAGTCCCAGACGTCCACTGCTGTGTACGCGTAATTATAGGTCGTGGCTTCAATTGTTGATGTGCTATTAACTGGTAGGGCACTATAGAACACGTGAATAAGTAATTGTTGACTATTGAACGGGTATCAATGTAATTCTTGTCGATAAAAACTCCCCAGTCACTACCACGTGTCTCGGCACTCTTCTCGCCAGGGATGCCTCGTGTACAATGGCGTCTCCACCTTCCCTCAACCCGTCTCTCGCATTCACTACAGAAATTATTAATCACGGATAATTCTTTTCCGCGTAATTATTGATGTAGGGAGGAGAGTCGGCCGAGCGGACAGCATGCTGGACTTGTGATCCTGTGGTCCTGGGTTCGATCCCAGGCGCCGGCGAGAAGCAATGGGCAGAGTTTCTTTCACCCTATGCCCCTGTTACCTAGCAGTAAAATAGGTACCTGGGTGTTAGTCAGCTGTCACGGGCTGCTTCCTGGGGTGGAGGCCTGGTCGAAGACCAGGCCGCGGGGACACTAAAAAGCCCCGAAATCATCTCAAGATAACCTCAAGATATGTAATACGTTAATGAGAACTGGGTTGCAATTATAGGGACTTAAATATTATCATATTCTCGTTTAATGGTGTTAAACGAGAAATGGAGAAGATTTTTATTCTCTCCATAGCATTCGTACGTAACAGATAAAACTGGTACTTGATAATAATTTCAGTTAATAACTCTCGGTTTTAGATTATCGGGAGTCATATTATCCGTAGGTAATTATTACACGGAATACTGATAATTTTAGAGAACCACATTCAATTCTCTAACAGATTGGTAATAAACGTGTCTAACTTCTAACTAGACATTATCTGACGCAATTTTGCTACTCGATTTCATGAGAATTCTAGCACTAATACGCAGATGAAATGGTTAATTTATGTTGACACTACCGTTAGTGAAATTAAAAACTACTGTAGTTAGTATATAATGATGATGATGTATTATAATACAATAGTAGTTTATTAGTGTTGGAAATTTCCAACACTGACCGCCTCCCGGGTAAGTCCCTCTAGTTTTTGTCTTTGGTTATGTAGCTCTGGGGAGCCAAAGGGCCTACCCCCAGAAAACCAGCGTTGAATGTAATTAAATGCCATTTTCCAGGTGAGTCCAGGAGGCTCCCTGGCAATCCTCCCTCCGGTTGGTGGTTTTCGCGTGTTTTGACATCCAGCCTCAGAACTACATTGTGGATCCCGGGCTTGGGTTTCTGGAGCTCCCCCTTTTCCCCCTCCTGGGGAGGGGGAGGGGGAGCTGCGCTGACATGCAGGTCGATGGCAGACATAGAATGCTCCTAAATCACATGTGTATTTTTATAGGCCATTGCTCCTCGTGCGCCTCTTAAGGGGCCAGGTTCTGGCTCGTGATCCCCGGTAGGCCTACAACATATCGACTGATGCCAAAGTTAAGGATATCCATATCAGCCTGCATAGCTCCGGGCAGGGTTGCCAGATCCAAATTGCTAAAAGTAGCGAGCTGACGGTCTAAAAGTAGCGAATTTGTAATAAAAGTAGCCCAATTTTTTGTTTAGTGACTGATACGGATTTCAAGGTAATCTATTTTGATATATAGAGTTCATTAAACGATTTTAATTGTTTTATTAATATTATCTCTGCATATATATATATAATATATATATATATATATATATATATATATATATATATATATATATATATGTATATATATATATATATATATATATATATATATATATATATATTATATATATTATATATAATATATATAATATATATATAATATAATATATATTATATTACATTATATATATATATATATAATGCAGAATAACCACATGTGAAAAATAGAGAATGCTTAACGCGTTTTCGGCTAATTCGCCTTCATCAGAGCAAAGTAGAATGAAGATAAGAAAATATTGCTGATCAGACCTTTATATCCACCAGGGCAGATCACCTGACCACCAAGAATAAGTGAAGGAAAGGAATTATAAGAAGGTAACTGCAGAAAGCCTATTGGCCCATACGAGGCAGCTCCTATTAATATCTCCAAGTGCCAAGCGTGTTAAATAGATGCTATATTGTTTTGACGTGCTATATTGAGGTTTAAATAGGGGTCCAACTTGTACATACCGGGGCTCACATTAAGGCTGTTGTTACAATGTTTGATCAGAGCAGACTCAATCACGTTTCGTTCAACAAAATCATTACTTTTAACAATACATTTTGCCCCTGTGAAGTCGATAGAATGATTACATAAACTGGAATGTAAATACAATGCACTGGAGTGCTGGGCTGTACGAATAGCATATGAATGCTGTTTTAAATGTGAGGAAAGAGATTTACCTGTCTGGCTGATGTAAACACATTCACACTCATTACAAGGGATGGAATACACACAACCAGCTACAGACGAGGGCGAGTTCTTAATTAACACGGACTTAACTGTATTATCATTTTTGAACACTAGATTAATATTAAGGTTTTTCAGGGCTGGGGCAAGATTTACTAGACCCTCAGAATATGGTAATACCAACGAATTTTTCAGTTCTGGTTTAGACTTAGTAGTCTGTTTGTAGAACGTCCTTTTTGCTTGACCAAACGCAAGATCCAAGATCGATTTTGGGTATTTTAACTTCTTCCCAATTTTAAAATTATTTGCTATTTCTTCATAAAAAAATTCCGGACTGCAAACTCTCAGGGCTCTGAGAAACATACCAGAAAAAATGGCCCGCTTGACCTGAACATGATGATAATATATATGTTATCAGGATAATATAACTGCCAGAGGCAGACTAATATAACTGCCAGTCAGGATAATATAACTGCCAGAGGCAGACTAATATAACTGCCAGGCAGGATAATATAACTGCCAGAGGCAGACTAATATAACTGCCATAGTCAGACTAATATAACTGCCAGTCAGGATAATATAACTGCCATAGTCAGACTAATATAACTGCCAGTCAGGATAATATAACTGCCAGAGGCAGACTATTATAACTACCAAAGTCAGACTAATATAGCTGCCAGTCAGAATAATACAACTGCAGGAGTCAAAGTAATGTAACTACCAAAGTCAGGCTAATATAACTGCCAATCAGTATTAATATAACTGCCAGAGGCAGACTAATATAGCTGCCAGAGTCAGACTAATATAACTACCAGTCAGTTTAATATAACTGCTGGAGTCAGTCTAATGTAATTGCCAGTTAGCCTAACATAACTGCCATAGTCAGACTAATTTAACTGCTAGAGTCTGTCTAATATAACTGCCAGATTCAAATTAATGTAACTGCCATGGTGTCAGACTACTATAACTGCCAGATTTAGGCTAATATAACTGCCAGAATCAGACTAATATAACTGCCAGAGTCTGACTAATAACTGCCAGATGCAGACAAATATAACTGCCAGAGTCGGGTTGATATAACTACCAGCGTCAGGCTAATATAACTGCTAGAGTCAGACTAATGTAACTGCCAGAATGAGACTATATAACTGCCAGAGTCAGCCTAATATAACTACCAGAGTCAGACTAATATAACTGCAAGAGTCAGACTAGTATAACCGCCAGAGTCTGAGTAATAATTGCCGGAGACAGACTAATATAAACCACTAGAGTCAGACTAATATATCTGCCAGGGAAGGCTATGTAGCACCATCAAAGTGCGAAATAATCAGAGGGCGCTAAATATCACCAAGAATGCCAATACGAGAACAAAAACGCGTAAGGCGAATGATATCAAAAGTATCCGATTCACATAGAATTCTATCAAGGGACAAGTGAGTACGAAGGACGGTCGAAAAGCAAGACACACGCTTGTCCTGGAAGGCAGGACATTCAACAAGGATATGCACAACTGTAAGAGGGACAACGTAATTTGGACAATAAGGAACAGGGCGGCACTCCATGAAGTGACCGTGGGTTAATCGAGTATGGCCAACCCGTAGCCGTGCCAAAGCAGTTTCCCACCGCCGATTACGGTGGTTGGAGGAAGGCGACGGGGACACACTACGTTTGAGAGTACACAGTTTGTTACTAACTACAGAGGACCAACAACCCTGCCAACGGGCAAGGATGGAGGAATGAATAACAGTATAAAAGTTGGAATAAGGAATACCTTTACGGGAGATGGGACAAGAACGGATAGCGTCCTTAGCGGCAGCATCCACACGCTCATTGAAAGAAACACCAATATGGCTGGGAACCCAGCAAAACTACTGATTTAAATTTACTAGAAATAAGAAACAGCCAATATTGAATCTCGATGACCACCAGATGGACAGGGTTAAAGGATCCCAGAGCCATGAGTGCACTACGAGAGTCAACTACAACTACAAAGGAGGAATGATAATGAGAAAGCAAGAGACGGAGAGCATAGAGAATAGCATACAGTTCTGCTGTAAAGATGCTAGCCTCCGAAGGGAGGCGACACATAAAAGTACGGTCAGGAAAAACAACAGAGTAGCCCACACCGTCCGCAGACTTAGACCCATCGGTGAAGATGGAAATAGAGTAGGCGTGCGAAGAAAAGTGCTCAAGGAAGAGGCTTTTTAGAATTGTATGAGGGGTAAAGGCTTTAGTAATACAAGTTAAGGACGTACAAAACTTGGGAAGGGGGACTCTCTACGGAGGCACGGAAGGAACAATATGAGGAGAAACATTAGAAATATGAACAGAAAGAGAATCCTGTAAGCGAGATAACTGGACAGAAAGAGGGAGACGATGAAGAGGAACAGGAGCTAGAGGAGGAGGAAAAGTCAAAGCACGACAGAGGCGAGAGGAAGGATGTTGTAAGGACCGCGCAAGATAGCGAAGACAGTAGCGATCACCGCGGTCCTGAAGAGAGAGAAATCCAGTGTCAACATACAAACTGAGAGCGGGAGTCGAACGAAAGGCACCAGAGCTGAGACGCAACCCAGTATGGTGCAAAACATCAAGACAGCGAAGAGTAGAAGGAGAAGCAGAAGAGTATGCAGGGCAACCATAATCGAATTTAGACAGGACGAGAGAGGAGTGCAAATAGAGGAGCGTGCGCCTATCCGCTCCCCAAGAAGTATGGGACAAAACCTTTAGTAGGTTAAGGGTCTTAGAGCATTCAACTCGGAGGTAATAGATATGGGCTGACCAAGACAAACGAGTGTCAAAGAGTAACCCCAAAAGTTTTGCGGAATCCCTGTACACAATGGGATGACCATAAAGCTACAAAGAGGGACGAAGAACGACATGCTTCTGAGTAAAAGTCATAGCATAAGTCTTAGACACAGAGAACTTGAAGCCATGATCGGTGGCCCAAGACGACACAGCATCAATCACAAGTTGAAGCCGCTGATGAAGGAGAGGCGAGTCATCACCCCGACAGCAAAGGGTAAGATCATCAATATAGAGAGCGGAGAAAACGCCAGAAGGAAGAGAGGAAAGAAGACCGTTGAGGGCAACTAGAAAAAGAGTAGTGCTCAGAACACTACCCTGGGGTACACCCTCATACTGCCGAAAAGGGGCAGAGAGAGTGGTACCAAGCCGCACATGAAAGGAATGACGAGAGAGGAAGCTCTGGAGGAAGAGAGGGAGGTTCCCACGAAGACCAAAAGAATGAAGTTGAGACAGAATATGATACCACCAGATAGTGTCGTAAGCCTTTTCCAGGTAACAAAGGACGGCAACAACGGAGGTCATCGCAGCAAAAGCAGTACGAATATAGACCTCCAAGTTCACCAGGACATCCGTTGTGCTGCAGCACTTGTGAAAACCAAATTGAGAAGGGGAGAGGTGGCGATAGTGTTCTAAGAACCACATCAAACGTACGTTAACCATACGTTCAGAGAGCTTGCAGACACAACTCGTGAAGGCAATAGGGTGAAAGTCCTTGGGGGATGACCTGAGAGACCCTGGTTTCCGAATAGGGAGGACAACAGCATCGAGCCAGTCTTCAGGGACTGACGACGATTCCCAGACCCGATTGTACAGACTCGGTAAATACTGAGACGTGCACGGAGGGAGATGGCGAAGCATTTCATAATGAATGCCATCGGAGCCCGCTGCCGTAGAACCACAAAGGGCTAGGGCAGACTGAAGCTCAGAGAGAGAGAAGGGATCATTATTGGGAAGGTGAAGATAAGTACAGAAATTTAAAGGATGAGATTCAAAAATAGGCTTATGAAGAAGGACCTCCTCCCCGCTCAGCTCGTTGTTGCCGTGTGGGGGCTTAGTGGGCGGCTGCCGGAGTGTGATGCTCCTTCGGACAGTCCTCTGTCCTTTTCTAGCCTTGTGCTCCTGCTGCCATCCTCTCCAATTTTGCTGGGCATCTTTTCCTTTTCCTTCTGTTTCGTTTTTCTCCCCCTTCTTCTCCTATCTGCTTGCCGTTTCCTGCCGACCTTTTGCTCGTTCTGGTTCTTCCCTTGGACTTCTTCTATTTTGACGCCCGGGTGCTTGAGGAGGCATACTCTTGCACCCGTAGAACTGCAGTACCCGACGTCGAGAGCGAGGGGAACCTTTTATTGTCAATCCCCACTTCGTCACTGAACCCGATCTCGACGGACTGTCGGTTTCTTAAGGTGGCGTTTGTGGGGCGCATACTCACGACGCACCCCTAGGAGGCCCCGACAAGATCGGCAATAGCTTCTTGTTAGGTGTCCTGCCTCTAATTGTGGCTCCATGGTGGGTGTGGGGGCACATTCGTGAATGAATTCTTCTTTTCGTCAAGATGATAACCCCTGTTTCGGCTTCTTCTGGTTTACCTTCTCAGGCTCGTGGGGTGGGCGACCAAGCCCCCGAGTCGGTCCGTATTGGAAGACCGGGCTCTGTAGCCTCCGCTGCATTGGGCCCCGACCTTGCTCCTCCTTTGGCCTCTCTGACTCCTTCCCCTGGCTCCCCTCCCTCCTCTGTGGTTGGGTCGAGCCCCAAGCCCCAAGTGGTGACTACCTCGTCCCCTGGCGCGGCTCCTTCTCTAGTTGTAACTACTGCGCCTTTTCACCCCTCTCTCTCTGGGGGTTCTCACCGCCGTCCTCGTCACGGCCGCCCTCGCTCGATTCCTTCCAGTTCTGCTACCTATCAAGCCTTGTTTGGTCCCGCTTCGTGGGCCAAATATTTTGATCTCCTCCCTCTTGATTCTGCGCCTCCTGACGATTTCTCCCTCCATCGACATCTCATTGATTCCGTGGATGCCTCCATTACTTTCAACCCCACTCGTCTCGGTACACGTGTCGTTGCTGCTCCTTCTCAGGATGCTGCTTCCCGCTTGGCTGCCTTATCCTGCCTTGGCGAGACCCCCGTTCGGGTCTCGAAGAACGCTCAGTTGAATGCCAGTGTTGGCATTATTTGGCTCCCGCCCCATGTTGCGACCGGTGTTCGGGACCTGCGCGACTGCCACGACGATATTCGACATATCCTCGCTGCCCAGGGCCATTCTATTCTCCAGGTGGACACGTTTACTCGTCCCCCTCGTGGTAGTCGCCGTCAACCCCTCCGGGTTGTGAAGATTACCTTTGATGGTAGGACCCTTCCACCCTCTGTCATTCTTGCTGGTGCCAGGTGCTCTGTCCAGGAGTACATTCCTTCTCGTCGGCTCTGCAACAAGTGCTGGAGGTTTGGGCATGGTGCCCTCCGCTGCTCCGGGACTATCTCTCTCTGTCCTTTGTGTGGTGGCGAAGGTCACTCTAAGTCGGAGTGCGCTTCTCCCCAGGCTCGTTGCCTCAACTGCGGTGAGGCCCATCCTACCTTCTCCCGTGCGTGTGTCCATTACAAGCTTGAGGCACCCGTCCTCAACTTGAAGCACCGGGAGCGTTTATCTTTTCCTGAGGCGAGGCGCCAGGTTCGCCGGCTCCCGCCTTATGCTAATATCTCTTATGCTCGCGTGTTGCGCTCTTCCTCTCCTCGTCCTTCCCGCCTTCCTCAGACTCACAACCGTTTCCGGGCCTTGGACCCTGATGCGCCCACTGCCCCCTCCTCTGTCCCTTTGGGTTCTCTCCCGAAGGATCCTCCTCCTGGTCCTCTGTCTGGGGTTCCCCTTCCTTCTACCCGGTCTGTCGTGTCTTCTGTGTCTTCTTCCTCGTCCCCCTCCGATCCTCCTTCCCATCCTCTTCCTCCATCTATCGGCTCTCCCCACCACCTGTCGGTGCGGGCGGATGTCCATCGCTCTCCTAACGGCCGTCGTGTGTGCTCTCGTTCGGCTTCTCCTGTTGAGACACTGGAATCCGTTGCCCGGTACGTAGTTGCTGGGACCGGTCTCTTTAAGTCAGAAGCGTAAGCCTGGCTCCTCTCCTTCCTCTTCCCCGGCGGGTAAGAAGGCTTCGCTTTCTTCCTCAGCTCCTCCTTCTGGCTCTGTTGCTCCTTCCCCTCCCGTTTCAGTGCTTGCGCCCCCTGTTCCTGCTATGGAGGTTTCTTTGGCCCCTGCTTCCCTTTCGGTTGCTGCTCTTGCTGGGGTGCGCTCCCCTCTTTCTACTCCCCCTCTTCCTGCTGCTGTCCTTGACTGCTCCTCTCCGTTGTCTCCTCCTCTTCCTCCTCCTCCTCCTCCGGACCCTGCCCGCCCACCTCTGATCTGTTCTCCCGTTTCCTTCCCTCCGTCTTTGCTCAGTTTACCCATGCCCCCTAACCCTGACTTTGCTGACCCTGATCCCGACCCTGATATTCTTTAACGTGCTCTGTTGCTCTTTCGCCTTTGTTTCTTCCTTGTTCTTTGTTTTTGTCCTTTCTCTTCTCGTCGTTGTCCATTCTTCAATGGAACGTTCGAGGTTATTACGCCAATTTCCTCGAACTCCAACTTCTGATTTCGCGGTTTTCGATCCTTTGTGTCTGTCTCCAGGAGCCAATGCTTGGTGCTCGTCCTGGTCGTTTTCGTGGCTATTCCTTTCTCTCACCCCCCCCCCCCCAGCCATTGCTGGGGCTTCTAATTCTTCTGCTCTCTTGATTCGGGCTGATGTTCCCTTTGTTCCTTTACTTTTTCCTTCGCCTCTCCATTGTTCTGCTGCTCGTATCTTTGTGGGGAAATGGTACACAGTTTGTTCCATTTATCTCCCCCAGAGTGTCCCGCTCTCTCTTCCTGATTTGAAACACCTCCTAGACTCCTTGCCGGAGCCTGTGCTCCTGCTGGGTGACTTCAATTGTCGTCATTCTCTTTGGGGTGACGTTCTGACGAATACCCGGGGTCGCCTCCTTGAGCCGTTTCTCCTGTCTTCTTCCCTGTCTCTTTTGAATTCTGGTGAGCCCACTCATTTGGACTCTCGGACTCGCACCCTTTCTTGTCTTGATCTTTCTCTCTGCTCTTCTTCTCTTTACTTAGATTTCACGTGGCAGGTTCTTGATGACCTCCATGGAAGTGATCATTTCCCCATCCTTGTTTCCTTTTTCTCTTTTCACCCTTCCCTCTCTTTCCCTAGGTGGCAGTTTGCTAAGGCGGACTGGACCCTATTTTCCCTCAGTGCTACTCTCTCTGACCTCTCCCTTCTGCCCCTCTCTCGCGCTCTCCTCCTTTTTCATGACACTGTCTTCAACGCTGCCCTCCGCTCTATTCCTCGCTCTTCCTCTCGGGGTCCACGGAAGTGCGTTCCCTGGTGGAATGCGGACTGTGCTCGGGCTGTCCGCTGTAAGCGTGCAGCCTGGAAGAGGCACCGCCGTAGGCAGACGGCCGATTCTTTTCTTTTCTTTCGGAAAGCGAGTGCGGTGGCCCGTAGGGCCATCCGTACGGCTAAACGTGAATGTTGGGCATCTTATGTCTCAACAATTACGTCCGAAACCCCTCTGGCCCAGATCTGGAAGCGCATCCGCAAGATAGCGGGTAAGTTCGTTCCCGATGTTTCACCGGTCCTTCACCTCCATGATACTCTTGTGGCGGACCCGTTGCAGGTCGCTTCCGAACTGGGTTCCCACTTTTCTTTTGTTAGCTCTGGTCTTCATCTTCCCCAATCTTTCCTTCTTCGTAAACCTGTCCTTGAGTCTCGTCCTTTAGATTTCTGCACTCATCTTCAGCTTCCCTATAATGATCCCTTCTCTCTCTCTGAACTTCGTTCTGCCCTGGCCCTCTGCGGTTCTACGGCGGCGGGCTCCGATGGTATTCATTATGAGATGCTTCGCCATCTCCCTCCGAGCACGTCTCAGTATTTACTGAGTCTGTATAATCGGATCTGGGAGTCGTCGTCAGTCCCTGAGGATTGGCTCGATGCCGTTGTCCTCCCTGTTCGCAAACCGGGGTCTCTGGGTACTTCCCCTAAGGACTTTCGCCCTATTGCTCTCACAAGTTGTCTGCAAACTCTTTGAACGTATGGTTAACGTTCGTCTGATGTGGTTCCTGGAACACCATCACTACCTCTCCCCTTCTCAATTTGGTTTCCGCAAGTGCCGCAGCACGACAGATTTCCTGGTGAACTTGGAGGTCTATATTCGTACTGCTTTTGCTGCGAAGACCTCCGTTGTTGCCGTCCTTTTTGACCTAGAAAAGGCTTACGACACCACTTGGCGTTATCATATCCTATCTCAACTTCATTCTTTTGGCCTTCGTGGTCATCTCGCTCTCTTTCTCCGCAGCTTCCTCTCTCGTCGTTCCTTTCGGGTGCGCCTTGGTACCGCTCTCTCTCTCCCTCTTTTCAGCAATACGAAGGTGTGCCCAGGGTAGTGTTCTGAGCACTACTCTTTTTCTGGTTGCCCTCAATGGTCTTCTTTCCTCTCTTCCTTCTGGTGTCTTCTCCGCTCTCTATGTCGATGATCTTACCCTTTGTTGTCAGGGTGATGATTCGCCTTTCCTTCAACGCCGGCTTCAACTTGCAATTGATGCCGTGTCGTCTTGGGCCACAGGTCATGGCTTCAAGTTCTCTACTTCTAAGACTTGTGCCATGACTTTTACGCGGAAACGGGTTGTTCTTCGTCCCTCTTTGTCACTTTATGGTCATCCCCTTGAATACAAAGATTCCGCGAAGCTTTTGGGGTTATTCCTTGACACTCGTTTGTCTTGGTCTCCCCATATCTCTTACCTCCGTGTTGAGTGCTCTAAGGCCCTTACCCTCCTTCGGGTCTTGTCCCATACTTCTTGGGGGGCAGATAGGCGCACTCTCCTTGCTTTACATTCCTCTCTCGTCCTGTCTAAGCTCGATTATGGTTGCCCTGCTTACTCGTCTGCTTCTCCTTCTACTCTTCGCCGTCTTGATGCTTTGCACCATACTGGGTTGCGCCTCAGTTCTGGTGCCTTTCGTTCGACTCCCATCCTTAGCTTGTATGTTGACACTGGCTTCCTGTCTCTCCAGGACCGCCGTGATCGCTACTGTCTTCGCTATCTTGCGCGGTCCTTGCAACATCCTTCCTCTCGCCTCTGTCGTGCTTTAACTTTTACCCCTCCTGCGGTTCCTGTTCCTCTTCACCACCTCCCTCTTTCTGTCCGGTTATCTCGCCTACAGGATTCTCTTTCCGTTCGTATTTCTGATGTTTCTCCTCGTGTTGTTCCTTCTTTGCCCCCGTGGAGGGTCCCTCTTCCGCGGTTTTGTACATCCTTGACCCGTATCACTAAAGCTTTTACCCCTCCTACGGTTCTAAAACGCCTTTTCCTCCAGCACTTTTCTTCTCACTCCCGCTCCGTTTCTGTCTTCACCGATGGGTCTAAGTCAGCGGACGGTGTTGGCTACTCTGTTGTTTTTCCTGATCGCACTTATATGTGTCGCTTGCCTCTGGAGACTAGCATCTTTACAGCGGAACTTTATGCTATTCTCTATGCTCTTCGTCTCCTGCTTTCTCATTGTCAGTCTTCCTTTGTGGTTGTTGTTGACTCTCGTAGTGCCCTCATGGCTCTCGGGTCCTTTAATCCGGTTCATCCAGTAGTTGTCGAGATCCAGCATTGGCTGTTTCTCGTTCACAGTAAATTTAAGTCGGTTGAGTTTTGTTGGGTTCCCAGCCATATTGGTGTGTCTTTAAATGAGCGTGCGGATGCTGCTGCCAAGGAAGCTGTCCGCTCTTGTCCCATCTCTCGCAAAGGCATTCCGTATTCCGACTTTTACCCGGTTATCCATTCCTCAGTCCTTACCCGTTGGCAGGCTTCTTGGTTGTCTGTTACTGGTAACAAGCTACGTACTCTTAAATGTTGTGTTTCCTCGTGGCCGTCCTCCTTCCACCGTAACCGGCGGTGGGAAACAGCTCTGGCGAGGTTGCGTATTGGCCATACTCGCTTAACCCATGGTCACTTGATGGAGCGCCGCCCTGCTCCTTATTGTCCTAGTTGCATTGTCCCTCTTACGGTCGTGAATGTCCTGACTTCCAGGACGAGCGTGTGTCTTGCTTTCCGACCGCCCCTCGCGGTCACCTGTCCCTCGATAGAATTCTTGGTGACTCGGTTATTTTTTATATCGTTCGCCTTATGCGTTTTTGTTCTCGTATTGGCATCCTTGGTGATATTTAGCGCCCTCTGATTATTTTGCGTATTTGATGGTGCTACATAGCCTTCCCGGTTTGGTGCCTTCTTTTGATAATTACTTACTTACTTACGAAGAAGGAAGGATTGGGGAAGATGAGAACCAGAACTAACAGAGGAAAAATGGGAACCCAGTTTGGTCGTGACCTGCAACGGGTCCGCCACAAGAGCACCATGGAGGCTAAGGACCGGTGAGACATCAGGAAAGAAATTACCCGCAATCCTGCGGATACGCTTCCAGACCAGTGGGATAGGAGTTTTGGACGTAACGGTAGAGACATAAGACGTCCAGCAAGCACGTTCAGTTGCACGGATGGTCCTACAGGCCACCGCACTCGCCTTCCAAAACAAAAGAAAAGACTCGACCGTCTGCCGGCGGCGATGTCTGTTCCACGCTGCACGCTTAAAGCAGACAGCCCGAGCACAGTTAACATTCCACCAGGGAACGCACTTCCACGTTCCCCGAGAGGAAGAGCAAGGAATAAAGCGGAGGGCAGCATCAAAGACAGTGTCATGAAAAAGAAGGAGGGCGCATGGGAGAGGCAGAACGGAGAGGTCGGAAATAGTAGCATGGAGAGTAAAGAGGCGTCAGTCAGCCTCGGCAAACCGCCACCTAGGGAAGGAGAGAGGAGGGCGAAAAGAGAAACAAGTAACAAGGACAGGAAAATGGTCACTGCCATGGAGGAATGGAAGTTATATGAGACTGACTCAGACAGATATATTAGTCTGACTTTGGCAGTTATATTAGACTCACTCTGGCAGTTATATTAGTGTGACTCTGGTAGTTATATTAGTCTGGCAGTTATATTATCCTTACTGGCAGTTATATTAGTCTGACTGGCAGTTATATTATTCTTACTGGCAGTTATATTAGTCTGACTAGCAATTATATTAGTCTGACTAGCAATTATATTAGACTGACTCTGGAAGTTTTATTAGACTGACTTTGGCAGTTATATTAGTCAGACTCTGACAGATTTAATAGTCTGACTCAGGCAGTTATATTAGCCAGACTCTAGCAGATATATTAGCCTGATTCGGGTAGTTATATTAGTCTGACTCAGATAATTATAATAGTCTGTCTCATGCAGTTATTTTAAACTGACTGTGGCAGTTATATTAGTCTCACTAATGGCAGGTATATTAGTCTGCCTTTGGCAGTTATATTCTCCTGACAGGCAGTTATATTAATTCTGACTATGACAGTTATATTAGTTTGACTCTGGGAGTTATATTAGTCTGGCTCTGGGAGTTATATTAGGCTGACTCATGCAGTTATATTAATCTGACTGAGGCAGTCATATTAGCCTGACTGGTAGTTATATTAATCTGACTCTGGTAGATATATTAGTCTGACTCTGGCAGTTATATTGACCTGACTCTGGTAGTTATATTAAGGTGACGCTGGCAGTTATATTAGTCTGATTCTGGCAGTTATATTAGTCTGACTGCGGGATGTGTGGGGACGATAGTCATTCTAAGTCCGAGTGCACTTCTCCCCAGGCTCGCTGCCTTAATTGCGGTGAGGCCCAACCTACCTTCTCACGCTCGTGTATGCACTACAAACTCGAGGAAGCCGTCCTCAACTTGAAGCACCGTGATCGTCTGTCTTTTCCTGAAGCGAGGCACCAAGTTCATCGTCTCACCCCTTTCGCGGGCGTATCCTACGCTCGCGTGTTGCGTTCTACCTCTCCTCATCCTTCCCGTCTTCCTCAGTCTCAACCGTTTCCAGGCCTTAAACCCGACCACCTCCTCCCGTATTCCTTTGCCTCCTGTCCCAGATGGTCTCCCTCCCGGTTCTCCATCTGGGGTTTTCCCACCTTCCTACCCAGTCCACCATATCTCCTTTGTCTTCTTCCTCACATCCCTCCACACTTTCTTCCCGACCCTCCCCCCAGTCTCTTGACCCTCCACGCCACCTGTCTGTCCAGGCTGATATCCATCATCATCCCAGCAATCTTCGTGTTATTCGCTCCCACTCCTCTTCTCCTGCTGAGACCATTGAGTCTGTCACCCAGTACGTTGTTACTGGAACGCCTGTCACTTCGAGTCAGAAACGTAAGCCTGGCTCCTCTCCTTCTTCCTCTCCAGCGGGTAAGAAGGCTTCTCTCTCTTCCTCGCCCCCTCCCTCTGACTCTGTCACTACGTCCCCTCCCATTTCAGTGGTCGGACCCCCCTGTCCCAGATATGGAGGTTTCTTCCGTCCCCAATTCCTTCTCTGTTGCTGCCCTTGCTGAGG
Organism: Procambarus clarkii; assembly: GCF_040958095.1. Classification (NCBI taxonomy): domain Eukaryota; kingdom Metazoa; phylum Arthropoda; class Malacostraca; order Decapoda; family Cambaridae; genus Procambarus; species Procambarus clarkii. The sequence continues at coordinate 129,829 of NW_027189356.1, forward strand.
TGTACTCTCTGATTTCTGCCCCCCTTCCTCCGACTGTCCTTGCCTGCCCTTCTCAGTTGTCTCCTCCTCCTCCTCCAGACCCCGTCAGTCCGCCTCTGGTCTGTTCTCTCACTCCCTTCCCTCTCTCCTTGCTAAGTTTACTCGTGCCCCCTAACCCTGATTTTGCCGACCCTGCTCCTAATCCTGACCCTAATCCTGAGATTCTTTAATAAACTGTGTTCCTCTTTACCTTTATTTCTTTCTTGTTCTCTGTTACTGTCCTTTCTCTTTGATAATGTCTATTCTTCAGTGGAATATTCGTGGATTTTTTGCCAACTTCCATGAACTCCAACTTCTAATTACACAGTTTACTCCACTTTGTGTTTGTCTTTAGGAACCAATGCTTGGTGCTCGTCCTGGTCACTTTCATGGTTATTCCTTTCTTTCCCCCCCACCCCCAGCTCTTGCTGGGGCCCATAACTCTACTGCTCTTTTAATTCGTTCTGATATTCCCTTCGTCCGCCTACTTCTTCCATCACCTATCCATTGTTCTTCTGCCCGTGTTTTTGTGGGTAAATGGTATACAGTCTGTGTCATTTATCTCCCCCCAAATGTCCCGCTTTCCCTTCCTGATCTTAAGCACCTCTTGGGCTCCTTGCCAGAGCCGGTGCTCCTTCTGGGTGATTTCAACTGTGGACATTCCCTCTGGGATGATGTTCTGACAAACACCCGAGGCCGTCTTCTCGAACCGTTTGTCCTCGCTTCTTCTCTATCTCTTCTGAATTCTGGTGAGCCCACTGATGTGGACTCTCGAACTCTAACCCTTTCTTGTCTTGATCTTTCTCTCTGCTCGTCGTCCCCGATTTCACGTGGCAGGTTCTTGATGACCTCCATAACAGTGATCGTTTCCCTATCCTCATTTCCTTTTTCTCTTTCCACCCTCCCCTCTCCTTCCCTATGTGACAGTTTGCCAAGGCTGACTGGTGCCTATTCACCCTCTGTGCTACTCTTTCTGACCTCTCCTCTCGGCCTCTTCCTTGCGCCCTCCTTTTTTTATGACACTGTCTTCAAAGCTGCCCTTGACTCTATTCCTTGCTCTTCTTCCGGGGCACACGGAAGTGCGTTCCCTGGTGGAATGCGGACTGTGCTCGGGCTGTCCACTGTAAGCGTGCAGCCTGGAAGAAACACCGCCCCCGGCAGACGGCTGATTCTTTTATTCTGTTTCTGAAGGTAAGTGCGGTGGCCCGTAGGACCATCCGTACAGCTAAACGTGAGAGTTGGAAATCTTATGTTTCCACCATTACGTCCGATACTCCTCTGCCGCAGATCTGGAAGAAGATCCGCAAGATTGTGGGCAAGTTCGTTCCGGATGTCTCGCCGGTTCTCCACCTCCGTGGTACTCTTGTGGCGGATCCAGTGCAGGTCGCAACTAAACTGGGTTCCCACTTTTCTTCTGTTAGCTCTGGTTCTCATCTTCCTCAATCCTTCCTTCTTCGTAAGCCTGTTTTTGAATCTTATCCTTTAGATTTCCGCACTCATCTCCGTCTTCCCTATAATGATCCATTCTCTCTTTCTGAACTTCAGTCTGCCCTGGCCCTCTGCGGATCTATGGCGGCGGGCTCGAATGGCGTTCATTATGAGATGATTCGCCATCTCCCTCCGTGCACGTCTCGGTATTTACTGAATCTGTATAACCAGGTCTGGGAGTCGTCGTCCGTCCCAGAGGACTAGCTCGATGCCATTGTACTCCCTATTCGGAAACCAGGGTCTCTCGGTACGTCCCCTAAGGACTTCCGCCCTATTGCTCTCACGAGTTGTGTTTGCAAGCTCTTTGAGCGTATGGTAAATATCCGTCTGATGTGGTTCCTGGAACACCATCACCTCCCCTCCCCTTCTCAATTTGGTTTCTGCAAGTGCCGCAGCATGACTGATGTCCTGGTGAACTTGGAGGTCTATATTCGTACTGATTTTGCAGTGAAGACCTCCATTGTTGCTGTTCTTTTTGACCTGGAAAAGGCTTATGACACGACTTGGAGATTCCATATTCTGTCCCAACTTTGTTCTTTTGGCCTTCGTGGTAATCTCCCTCTCTTCCTTCAAAGCTTTCTCTCTCGTCGTACCTTTCGGGTCAGGCTTGGTGCCACTCTCTCTGCCTCTTTTCAGCAGTATGAAGGTGTGCCCCAAGGTAGTGTTCTGAGTACTACTCTTTTTTCTGGTTGCTCTCAATGGTCTTCTTTCCTCCCTTCCTTCTGGCATCTTCTCTGCTCTTTATGTTGACGATCTTACTCTTTGCTGTCGGGGTGATGATTCGCCTCTCCTTCAACAGCGGCTTCAACTTGCGATTGATGCCGTGTCATCTTGGGCCACCAATCATGGCTTCAAGTTCTCTACTACTAAGACTTGTGCCATGATTTTTACTCGGAAGCAGGTCGTTCTTCGTCCCTCTTTGTCACTTTATGGTCATCCCCTTGTGTACAAAGATTCCACGAAGCTTCTACGGTTATTCTTTGACACTCATTTGTCTTGGTCGTCCCATGTCTCTTACCTCTGTGTTGAATGCTCTTAGGCCCTTAACCTACTTAAGGTTTTGTCCCATACTTCTTGGGGAGCAGATAGGCACACGCTCCTCTATTTGCATTCCTCTCTCGTCATGTCTAAACTCGATTATGGTTGCCTTGCATACTCTTCTGCTTCTCCTTCTACTCTTCACCGTCTTGATCCTTTGCACCATACTGGGTTGCGCCTCAGCTCTGGTGCTTTTCGTTCAACTCCTACCCTCAGCTTGTACGCTGACACTGGCTTTCTGTCTCTCCAGGATCGCCGTGATGGCTACAGTCTTCGCTATCTTGCGCGATCCTTACAGCATCCTCACTCTCGCCTCTATCGTGCTTTGATTTTCACCCCTCCTATAGTTCCTGTTCCTCTTGCACCTCCTTCCTCTTTCTGTCCGTTTGTCTCGCTTACAGGATTCTCTTTCAGTTCATATTACCAATGTTTCTCCTCGTATTGTGCCATCCTTACCCCCGTGGAGGGTCCCCTTCCCAAATTTTGTACTTCTCTGACCTGCATCACTAAAGCTTTTACCCCTCCTACAGTTCTGAAACGCCTCTTCCTTGAGCACTTTTCTTCTCACTCCCACTCCGTTCCCATCTTCACCAATGGGTCTAAGTCTGCTGACGGTGTGGGCTACTCTGTTGTTTTTCCTGACCACACTTATATGTGTCGTCTTCCTCCGGAGGCTAGCATCTTTACAGCAGAACTTTATGCTATTCTCTATGCTCTTCGTCTCTTGCTTTCCCGGTGGCAATCCTCCTTTGTGGTGGTAGTTGACTCGTAGTGCCCTCATGGCTTTAGAGTCCTTTAATCCGGTCCACCTGGTGGTTGTCGAGAATCAACATTGGCTGTTTCTTATCTCCAGTAAATTTCAGTCAGTTACATTTTGCTGGGTTCCCAGCCATGTTGGTGTCTCTTTAAATGAGTGTGCGGATGCTGCCGCTAAGGAAGCTATCCGCACTTGTCCCATCTCCCGTAAAAGTATTCCTTATTCCGACTTTTTCCCAGTTATTCATGCCTCCATCCTTGGAGGCATGAGGTTGCCTGCCAGCAGGCAGAGTTGTCTGCCCGCTGGCAGAGTTGTCTGCCCGCTGACAGAGTTGTTGGTGTTCTGTTATTGGTAACAAACTGCGTACTCTTAAGAGTTGTGTGTCCCAGTGGCCTTGCTCCTGCCACCGTAACCAGCGGTGGGAAACGGCTCTAGCTAGGTTACGCATTTGGCCATACCCGTTTAACTTACGGTCTCTTAATGGAGCGCCGCCCTGCTCCTTATTGTCCCTCTTACGGTCGTGCATATCCTTGTTGAATGTCCTGACTTCCAGGACCAGCGTGTTTCTTGTTTTCCAACTGTCTCCCGCGGTCGCTTGTACCTTGATAGAATTCTTGGCGACTCAGATACTTTTGATATCGTTCACCTTATGCGTTTCTGTTCTCGTATTGGCATCCTTGGTGATATTTAGCACCCTCTGATTATCCCGCACATTTGATGGTGATACATAGCCTTCCCGGTTTGGTGCCTTCTTTTGATAATTACTTACTTAATAAAACTGCCAGAGTCAGACTAATATGACTCCCAGAATCAGACTAATATAATTGCCAGAGTCAGACTAATATAACTAAAAGAGTCAGACTAATATAACTGCCAGAGTTAGAATAATATAACTGCCAGAGTTAGAATAATATAACTGCCAGTCGGAATAATATAACTGCCAGAGTCAGACTAATATAACTGCCAGAGTCAGACTAATATAACTGCCAGAGTCAGACTAATATAACTGCCAGAGTCAGACTAATATAACTGCCAGAGTCAGACTAATATAACTGCCAGAGTCAGACTAATGTAACTGCCAGAGTCAGACAAATATACCTGCAAGAGTCAGACTAATATAACTACTAGAGTCAGCCTAATATAACTTTCAGTCAGACTAATATAACTTCCAGAGTCAGACTAATATAACTCCCAGAGTCAGACTAATATAACTTCCAGAGTAAGTCTAATAAAACTGCCAGAGTCTGCCTAATAACTGCCAGAGTCAGATATATATAACTGCCCGAGTCAGACTAATATAACTTCCAGAGTCAGACTAATATAACTGCCAGAGTCAGACTAATATAACTGCTAGAGTCAGACTAATATAACCGCCAGAGTCAGACTAATATAACTGCTAGAGTCAGACTAATATAACTACCTGAGGCAGCCCCCTCACTGTCTGGCTCGTTGTCTCCGTGAGGGGGCTTGGTGGGCAGCTGCCGGAGTGTGATGCTCCGTGGGTCAGTCCTCTGTCCTTTTGCAGCCTTATGCTCCTGCTGCTGCCTTTACCAATTTTGCCAAACCCCTTTCCTTTTCCTCGTATTTTATTTTTCTCCCCCCCTCTTCTCCTATCAAATTGTCATTTCCTGCTGACCTTTTGCCTGTTTTGATTATTCTTTCGACCTTCTTTTGTTTTGACGCCTGGGTGTTTGAGGAGGCAGGCATACTCTTGTACCCGTAGAACTGTAGTACCCAACGTCTCGAGTGCGGGGACCCTTTTATTGTCAATCCTCCTTTCGTCACTGAACCCGCTCTCGACGGACTCACAGTTCTTAAGCTGGCGTTTGTGGGGCGTATACTCACGACGCACCCCTGGGGGGCCCCGGCAAGATCGGCAATAGCTTCTTGTTGGGTGTCCTGCCTCTAATTGTAGCTCCATGGTGGGTGTGGGGGCACATTCGTGAATGAAAGTTTTCCCTCATTTTCATGGCTGATAATGTTTCCCTTGTACTTTCTCAGGCTCGTGGGGTGGGTGACCAAGCCCCCGGAGTCGGACTGTGTTGGAAGACCAGGCCCTGTAGCCCCTGCTGCATTGGGCCCCGACGACCTGACTACTTCCCTCAGCTCCCCTCTCTCCTCTGTGGTAGGGTAGAGTCCCCAGCCCCCAGTGGTGACCACCTCGTCCTTTTGGCACGGCTTCGTCTCTCACTGTGACTACTGTGCCTTTTACCCCCTCTCTCTCTGGGGGTTCTCAATGCCGTTCCCACCACGGCCGCACTCGCACAATCTCGTCCTGTAATACTACTTACAACGCCTTCTTTGGTTCTGCTACGTGGGCTAAATACTTTAATCTCCACCATCTGGATTCTACTCCTCCTGACAATTTCTCCCTCCATAAACACCTTGTTGATTCAGTAGATGCCTCTGTTACTTTTAACTCCAACAGTTACGGTACGCGTGTCGTCACTGCTCCTTCTCAGGATGCAGCTACTCGCTTAGCCGCTTTGTCCTGCATTGGAGAGACCCCTGTTCGGGTCTTCAAAAACGCTCGGTTAAATGCCAGTGTTGGTACTGTTCTCCTCCCACACCATGTTGCAACTGGTGTTTGGGATCTCAAAGATTGCCATGAGGATATTAAACATATCCTCGTAGCCCAAGGCCATTCTATCCTCCAGGTGGACACGTTTACTCGACCCCCTCGTGGTCGTCGCCGTCAGCCCCTTCAAGTTGTAAAAATCACCTTTGATAGTAGGTCCCTTCCACCCTCTATTATTCTTGCTGGTGCCAGATGCTCCATTCAGGAGTACATTCCCTCTCCTAGACTTTGCAATAAGTATTGGAAGTTCGGGCACGGTGTCCTCAAATGCACCAGTACTGTGTATCGATGCCCCATGTGTGGAGATGATAGTCATTCTAAGTCCGAGTGTACTTCTCCCCAGGCTCGCTGCCTCAATTGCTGTGAGGCCCACCCTACCTTCTCAAGCTCGTGTGTACACTACAAACTCGAAGAACCCGTCCTCAACTTGAAGCACCGTGATCGTCTGTCTTTTCTTGAAGCAAGACGCCAAGTTCGTCGTCTGACCCTTTTCGCGGGCGTATCCTACGCTCGCGTGTTGCGTTCTACCTCTCCTCGTCCTTCCCATCTTCCTCAGTCTCACAACCGTTTCCAGGCCTTAAACCCGGCCATACCCACCACCTCCTCCCCTATTCCTTTGCCTCCTGTCCCAGATGGTCTCCCTCCTGGTTCTCCATCTGGGGTTTCCCCCCTTCCTATCCAGTTCACCATATCTCCTTTGTCTTCTTCCCCATCTCCCCCCACTCTTTCTTCCCGACCCTTCCCCCAGTCTCTTGACCCTCCACGCCACCTGTCTGTCCAGGCTGATATCCATCATCCTCCCAGCAATCTTCGTGTTGTTCGCTCTCGTTCCTCTTCTCCTGCTGAGACCATTGAGTCTGTCGCCTGGTACGTTGTTACTGGAACGCCTGTCTCTTCGAGTCAGAAACGTAAGCCTGGCTGCTCTCCTCCTTCCTCTCCAGCGGGTAAGAAGGCTTCGCTGTCTTCCTCACCCCCTCTATCTGACTCTGTCACTACATCCCCTCCCATTTCAGTGGTCGAACCCCATGTCCCAGATATGGAGGTTTCTTTCGCCCCTGATTCCCTCTCGGTTGCTGCCCTTGCTGAGGCGCACTCGTGGAGCAAATTACGTCTCCTATAAATTCTCTTGGACGAAGTGTTATGGAAGATCAGAGTAGTGATCTGCCATCATCAACACGCTGTCAACAATCTCAAGGGAAGTGTTTTCCGTAACCCGTTTATCTAATCATTTTTGGCCATTAATGTTAGGTAGATATTGGGGAACCGGTTAGAACACGAATGATCGACTCAAAAAAGGTAATTAAGCCTTGGTCCTTATTTGATCTATTGTACAGTGTTTTCTCTGATATACCTGTCATATATTAGGATTCTGGCTTTATAGCTAGCGTTCTTTGACAGGTCAAGAAGAGGAAGCAATCTTGGTATATCAGTTACTGGGTGTTGGAAACAGCCTCAAATGAGGATAATTTGGTATCTACATCCTAGTTATACCTGGTGGACTAAGGCCTGCTGTACCATAAGATAAGGAACCTCCTCAATGTTTACTAATATATGTAGTTTAATACTGTAGTTTGATTGGCTGCATATGTGGGATATTTGGGGCTTGAATCTGATTATTTAAATATTAATGTAGTAAATTAAATTACGAAGGACCACCCGCTTTTATAGTAAAGAGGGAAACTGACAATTTCTGATCATTAGATAATTCCTAGATGAAACCAGTAACTATGGATAAAATACTAGAAATGTGATCATAGAAATAATTAATGGTCTGTATTATTAAATGAATCAAACCCTCAAGCACCTACATTGGGGGGTTATTACTGGAGGTAAGTACGTCCAGGAATTAGTGTGGTTCGTTCACTAACTCAATTAATAATAATCTAATCCTATAAAAATTATATTGAAACTGATATCATTACCATAAATGGGAACATAGATTATGAGTATAGTAATGAGAGTTACAGTAAATCACATATTAATCCTGAGGAATTCTGCACATAAGAAATTGCAATAGAATCATGAAAGAAAATAAAGTCTTAGCTTAATGACGATTCCTTTAGACAAGCCATGGAAGTTCCTCTTATTCTCTGGACTCGGTCGACTGACGAATGGGACGGATTAACATGGGAGAAGGCGGCATGGAGAGTTCTTCTCTCGTGCTGCAAGGCAAATATTTACAGTAGCAACTAATTTAACTACTAAATCTATATTCAAGAAATTGAGAGTTACAGGTGACAAAATTTAATCACCTGTTATTAGATGTTATCGTGCGTCATAACGGACAATCACCCAGCTACCAATAAACTCTTTACCCGATGCATCACATAAAGGAATATACTTAGCTGTGGGCACTGTATAAGTATTAAGATTGCCGTGCTTCGCGTCCCAGGCTCCGGTTAGACCTATCCTGGATAGTGACGCGCTTCGCTGGCCGGTCACGTGTCGTCAAGAACCAGGTTAAAAGGTTCCTTATTTGACACCAGCACTAGCTGAAGATATTATCTGCAAGGTTATTCACGCCTCACAGTGGCGACTTTCATCTGAGGATGGATAACGTCTGCCCTAGTGGCTAGGCAATGGCGTCTCCTTGTGAGTACGGTATGCGCAGGTCTGCCTCTGAGCGGCTCTACACGTGTACTGGGTTGGCCTTCCTCTACCCACGCCGCGTCCGCGTTCATAAAACAAATTATTGTCACAAACATTAATATTTCTCGCATTTACGCTTGAAATGTTGAAGACTGGACGGGTTTATTATTTAGAGGAGGAAAATATTGTTATTTACCAATTTAAGAATAGTAAATATATAAGGGAGAGGAATTAATGTCTCCCCATGGCATTCACTGGTGACGTTAACTTTATTACGAGATAGACGCTATGACTCCAACGCTCTATTCGGCTTTTAGTTGGAGGTCAATTCATCTGCAATTAGTTATCATACAGAATGCCTTAGTTATAGAGAATCGAATTTAATTCTCACATACATTGGATATAATGTGTTTACTGTAAGGAAATCTGACGCAATACTGGCGTCAGGTGACGTGAGAATTCTAGCCTACTGCACAGATGAAATTATTAGTACATGAGAATTCTATGTGTTGTTAATTTTACTTACTACAATAATTAGTATAGTTAGTAATAAGTAATGAGAATACAACAGTGTATTTGTGTGTATTCGGTGTTGGAAATATCCAACAGCATATATATAAATTCAATATAAACCCCCCTAATGTGTAAGGATCGATTTGTGAGATTATTGCCGAAATACAGTCCACTTAACATCATACAAATTGCTATCGAAATATATAAATTAGCGTAAATATAAATTCTATATAAATTCATATAAATTAAATAAATATAAATCTCACAGGTCGGTTCCCACACTCGTGGCTTTAGGTATTGTATGTACTACCTCTATCTTTAAATCTAACAGAATGTTTGTACTGTAACGCTGCAACTATGTATGTACTGTTCCTAAATAAATTATTATTATTATAATAATAATAATAATAATAATAATAATAATAATAAGTGTAATAGGGGACTGTGGATCGAGAAATTAGTAATAGAGAAAGAGAATGCTATTGCAAGTCGGAAATAAAGCAGAAAATCCCTTTTGGTAATACAGGCGAATTAATATATCAGTGTTATAACTCAAGTAACTGGCAACTGACGGCATCCAGTCGGCGGCCTGGGACAACACTGTCTCAACTGTACATCCTCTGGGACCCTCACCCTCGACTTGACCGTGTGATAAGTACTGCCCATACAGTAGAACAAATAAACATATATATTATTACAAATATACGGTATACATATAATATTATAAATATATAAATATATACAACAAAACAAGGCAAAATGGGAGTAAACAAACAAATTTGTGGCCACCGTAACAACTCCCTAAATTTGAAGGCAACGGGAATTGAATGTTATATCTGTAAGAATAGATTTCATTCGGCTTGTACAGGAGTGAGTAACACCACGGAACTGAGAGCTGGCCTCTTGCTCTGGGTATGTAAAAATGACCTGCCAGCTTGGAATATCTTATCGTCCCTCTTTGTCACTTTATGGTCATCCCCTTGAATACAAAGATTCCGCGAAGCTTTTGGGGTTATTCCTTGACACTCGTTTGTCTTGGTTTCCCCATATCTCTTACCTCCGTGTTGAGTGCTCTAAGGCCCTTACCCTCCTTCGGGTCTTGTCCCATACTTCTTGGGGGGGCAGATAGGCGCACTCTTCTTGCTTTACATTCCTCTCTCGTCCTGTCTAAGCTCGATTATGGTTGCCCTGCTTAATCGTCTGCTTCTCCTTCTACTCTTCGCCGTTTTGATGCTTTGCACCATACTGGGTTGCGCCTCAGTTCTGGTGCCTTTCGTTCGACTCCCGTCCTTAGGTTGTATGTTGACACTGGCTTCCTGTCTCTCCAGGACCGCCGTGATCGCTACTGTCTTCGATATCTTGCGCGGTCCTTACAACATCCTTCCTCTCGCCTCTGTCGTGCTTTAACTTTTACCCCTCCTGCAGTTCCTGTTCCTCTTCACCACCTCCCTCTTTCTGTCTGGTTATCTCGCCTACAGGATTCTCTTTCCGTTCATATTTCTGATGTTTCTCCTTGTGTTGTTCCTTCTTTGCCTCCGTGGAGAGTCCCTCTTCCGCGATTTTGTACATCCTTGACCCGTATCACTAAAGCTTTTACCCCTCCTACGGTTCTAAAAGCCTTTTCCTCGAGCACTTTTCTTCTCACTCCCGCTCCATTTCTGTCTTCACCGATGGGTCTAAGTCTGCGGATGGTGTTGGCTACTCTGTTGTTTTTCCTGATCGCACTTATATGTGTCACTTACCTCCGGAGACTAGCATCTTTACAGCGGAGCTTTATGCTATTCTCTCTGCTCTTCGTCTCCTGCTTTCTCGTTGTCAGTCTTCCTTTGTAGTTGTTGTTGACTCTCGTAGTGCCCTCATGGCTCTTGGGTCCTTTAATCTGGTTCATCCAGTAGTTGTCGAGATCCAGCATTGGCTGTTTCTTGTTCACAATAAATTTAAGTCGGTTGAGTTTTGTTGGGTTCCCAGCCATATTGGTGTGTCTTTAAATGAGCGTGCGGATGCTGCCGCCAAGGAAGCTGTCCGCTCTTGTCCCATCTCTCATAAAGGTATTCCATATTCCGACTTTTACCCGGTTATCCATTCCTCAGTCCTTACCCGTTGGCAGGCTTCTTGGTTGTCTCTTACTGGTAACAAGCTACGTACTCTTAAATGTTGTGTTTCCTTGTGGCCGTCCTCCTTCCACCGTAACCGGCGGTGGGAAACAGCTCTGGCGAGATTGCGTATTAGCCATACTCGCTTAACCCATGGTCACTTGATGGAGCGCCGCCCTGCTCCTTATTGTCCTGGTTGCATTGTCCCTCTTACGGTCGTGCATTTGTGGACAGGGGTTACTCTCGCTTTTTTTTTAGAATATCTGGAAAGGTTTGGAGTTCAAGTGATTTGTTGGAAGAGCAATACAATAGCAGGAGCTAAAAATCTGGAGGCTTTTTTGTAAATAAGAGTTGGTATCTCCTCAAGGGCACTAGACTTTGTTTTAAGGGAAAGGATTATGTCAGTAACATCAGTGGAATTAGTAGGCATTAGGTACAGAGACTGTGGATAGTTACATGTAAGATAGTCCTGAATATTAGTACTGGAAGATGGAATATCATTTGCAAGGGATGACCCAATGGAAGAGAAGAACCTATTGAACTCAAGAGCAGTGTCAGAGGTTGAAAACAGACCATCATTATTTGACAGGAGTATTGGTTTATTATTTATACTCTTCTTTGATCCCAATATTTGAGAAATTGTGCTCCATGTTTTCTTAATATTGCCCTTTGTGTGGGTAAATTTATCTTCGAAGTATTTAATTTTGGCTCTCCTAATTATTTTAGATAGCAATGATGAGTAATTCTTTGAGAATTCTTTGGAGACGATTCCTAACCTATACTTCTTCTCACGGTCATGTTTTTTATTAATGGATATAAGTATCCCCTTTGTAAGCCAAGGATTGTTTAGCCTTTTAGTTGTGACTTGTTTCGTTAGCATAGGACAGTGGGTGTTATAAAGGCTGAGAGTTTTTTGAAGAAATGATTGCACTGCTAGATTGATGTCCCCTATGTTCCCTAATTCGGATTCCCAGTTGATATTAGCAGCAGCAGCTATAAAATTGCCTATGGCAGTTTCATTGTGCAATTTAAAGCTTATCTTCCTTGGCTCTAGAGGTGGTTTGTTAATGTTGGTTAGGAGAAATGTGGGGTAATGGTCTGTAGTGCTATCGATGATTATCCCTGAAGTAAGTGGAGAGGTTATATTGGTCCAGATGTGATCAAGAGCCGTGGCAGTACTGTCAGTGATTCTAGTAGGTCTAGTGATTACAGGTATGAGGAAGCAGGAATTCATACAGTTGAGGAAACTAGCAGCAGGAGAGTTATTGGGCTCGCAGAGGTCAACGTTAAAGTCACCAGAAATAATTAAGTGGTTTTTGTTCAGTCGGTTCTCTAATATAAGATTTCTAAGGTATGAGTTAAATTCTGTCACATCAGTGTTAGGAACCCTGTAGACTGCTCCCACAGTCAAGACAGCATCGTTACCCTTGACTCTGAAACAGGCAAATATATACTCTCTATAAGAGTCTCTAGATTTAATTACTTTTATGCAAGTCAGTGCATGGTGGTAGTAAAGAGAAGTACCACCACCTCTTTGTATAGGATGACAGTTGTGAATGGCTGAGTAGTTTGGTATGTTGTAGAGTTGAGTAGTGTCCTCTTTTAACCACGTTTCAGTAAACACAATAAAAGAGAATTTGTTGTCAACTGTTTGAATCAGGGCATTAACATCATCAAAGTGCTTGCTAAGAGATCTTACATTCAAGTTAATTACAGAAACATCGTGATTACACGCTAAAACATTGTTTACATCATGTGCTGTGTAATATATATATATTTATTTATTTATTTGTATACAAGAAGGTACATTCGGTTTGAGAGGATACATAGCATAGTATTTACAATCTTGTAAAGCCACTAGAACGCGCAGCGTTTTGGGCAGGTCCTTAATCTAACAGATAATTTTAAGTAGGTAAATTCTAGCAGAATTAATAAAATGATAACAGATACATTACAAAAAAAATGAGATGAGAGAGATTAGTAAGCATAGTAAAGCACATTGGTATATTAAAGCTCTGATTGATTACATTGACAACTTGATTGGTAATTTAAACAAGATTAATAGACACCATACAGCAGATTGATAGCACATATAAGAAGACAGTAATGATCACAATGGTAAAGATGTACAGATTGGGTACATAAGGATTGGGAGACTGGGTAGCAATAGATACAGTGAAATTTTAAAGCAAAAGGTAAAAAACTATGAAGATGAAAGTAGGTACTTTTTAGTATTGTTTTTGAATGACGCAAAAGTTGAACAGCTTTTTAATTCATTAGGGAGTGAGTTCCATAGACTGGGTCCCTTTATTTGCATAGAGTGTTTTCACAGATTAAGTTTGACTCTGGGGTTATCAAATAGATATTTATTTCTGGTGTGGGGATAATGGGTCCTATTACATCTGTCCAGGGAGAGTTTCAGAGCAGGATTTGCATTTAAGAACAGGGTTTTGTAAATGTAATTGACACAAGAAAATTTGTGGAGTGAGATTATGTTTAGCATGTTAAGGGAGTTAAACAAGGGGGCTGAGTGTTGTCTGAAAGCAGAATTTGTTTTTATTTTTTTATTCTGATAGCAGATTTTTGCTGGGTGATGATGGACTTGAGGTGGTTTGCAGTGGTTGAACCCCATGCACAGATACCATAATTAAGATAGGGATAGATTAGTGCATAATATAGAGAGATGAGAGCAGAGTTCGGTACATAATATTTGATTTTGGAGAGTATCCAAACTGTTTTAGAGACTTTCTTAGTTATGTGTTGTATGTGGGTGCTGAAGTTGAGTCTCTTGTCTAGGAATAGGTCAAGAAACTTTCCATCATTTTTATTGCTAATGTTTACATTATCTTTCAGAAGCTGAATTGCATTTGTAGATTTGCATCCAAATAAAATGTAGTAGGTCTTTTCTATGTTAAGTGTTAGTTTATTGGTTGACATCCATAAGTGAACCTTTTTTTAGTTCATTATTAACAACATCATTTAGTGTATGTAGGTTGGGGCTAGAGTAGATGAGGGTAGTATCATCAGCAAACAAAATAGGTTTCAGAATGTTAGAGACATTAGGCAGATCATTGATGTATATAAGAAATAGGAGAGGCCCCAAGATGCTGTTTTATGGCACTCTAACGGTTATTGGTAGAGTGGGAAAGGTTATATTATTTATGGTTACACATTGGAGTCTGTCACTAAGATAGGATTGGATATAGTCCAGTGCATGGCCTCGGATTCCATAATGATAGAGTTTATGTAAGAGGTAATTGTGATTAACAGTATCAAAGGCCTTTCTCAGGTCAATGAGAGTCCAATCGGAAACTCATTTTTATCAAGGGCTGAGTAAATTATATCAAGGAGACTAATAATTGCATCGTTGGTACTCTTTTGGGAGCTGAAGCCAAACTGACGGGGGCTAAGAATGTCGAATTTCACGAGACAGGAGTAGAGCTGTTTTTAGATAATTTTTTCAAATATTTTTTATTGTATGGGTAGGTTTGATATTGGTCTATAATTGTTTATGTCTGCCGGATTACCTCCTTTATGAACTGGCGTTACTCCTGCTTTTTTAAGGATATCAGGGAAGGTATGACACTCAAGGGATTTGTTGAACAGCAGAGTTGCAATTTTGATCATTAAAATAAAAAAAAAATAAAAAAATAAAATGTTTATTTAGGTAAGGTACATACATACAAGAGATTTTACAAAGAGTGCTGGATTTATAGATAGGGCTAGTACATACAATGCCTAAAGCCACTATTACGCAAAGCGTTTCGGGCATGAAAAACTTAAATGACTAAAGCTTAATACTAATTGAGCATAAAGAATAAAATGAAAACATGGAATGAAAACATAGCTGAAAAAGCAGCACAAATACAATTCTGTCGACAAACAGCGCTCTTTAAAAAAAACAGACATTGGTTGACAATAGAGGGGTAAGGTAGGTTACAGGGAATTTATTAGGTATAGCTTCGTTTTTATCTTAAACTGGTTGAGAGAGGTACAGTCTTTAACATGGTTGGGAAGGTCATTCCAAATTCGCAAACTAAACCCTGGTCTTATCAAGCAGTGCTACACTAGGAATGGAACGATTATTGCGAAGAAGGAAAGTGCAGGAAAAAGATATGAAATAAAATGTGACCAACAACTACTGGCCTTCTTTAGAGATTGTGGTATATCTGAAAACCTGAACCCGACCAATGCCAGTACTTAAAATAACTCTTTCAGTGCCTGAGCCTAACCTAACTTAATCTAACTTTGTCCAAGGTGCTGTCTCTGCCTTACCATTTACCTAATGTTCTCTCATTCATATAATTTCCTAAATAATCCGTCAAGTCTCCATGCACTTATGCAAGCATCTACCTCAGTTTCACTGTAAAATTTTACTCTTAAATCTAATCTTACCCTATTCCATTTAAATTTTAAATTTAATTGTATTGATTTATGTCATTTATTGAAATCAATTATTGATCTCATTTTGTTCTTTTAATTAAGTTCATACTAATTATAGGTTAAAAACTAAGCTAAATAAAATTTATTATCTTTAAGATTATTTTACTTTACAATTATCATTTGTCAATTTTTTTATATATTCATCTTGACAGTCTCTACTGATTTTTTGTGCTCTCCACCAAACTTGTGTATCCTCCATGGCTATCTAGTGACCTTTATTCTACCTCTAATTGTTTCAATTCTTTTGTTTACTTGCATTTATTGTTGTGTTTTGCTATAATTATTCTCTAATTTCAGCAGACTTAATACTTTGTAAGCTCTTATTGTATTGTTATATTATTGTATTGTTGTGTTTTGCTATAACTACTTTCTATTTTACAGCGGATTTAGTATTTATCTGTTCCTGTAATTGCTTATCTTATTGTATCGTGACATTATCTTATCTATATGCTTACTGATATTGATCCTGATCGAAATCTTCTGTCCCATATCCACACAAATCAGCACATTGATCATCATTATTGCAGGTATTACACAGCAAATCTTGCAAAAAACAAACTCCTAAATAGCACCTGCTTATCAGTTTACAACCAAAATGTTAGGTCACTTGGTAAACATTTTGATGATATAAATGCACTACTCACAGCACTAGGTACTAAATTATCATTCATCATTTTAACAGAAACTTGGCTAAGTAATGACTATACCCAACTCTACAATTTAGCTGGTTATAAAGCCATTCATAACTGCAGGCCTAATAAAAAAGGTGGTGGTACAGCAATATATTACAAAGATACCTTCATTTGCAATAGTGTTATTAGTGATAGAGACGACTATTGTGAATATACCTTTGCCAAGTTCTCTAGTAAATCCCTTAAATCCTCCCTGACTATCGGTGCCATCTATAGATTTCCTAACACCAACATAGCTTCATTCTCTGACAATGTAAGGAATCTTATCATAAATAACAATCTCAACAAAAATCACATCATTCTGGGAGGTGATTTCAATATTAACCTGGGTCTTCAAAACAACCCTCATGTTGACTATTTCCGTAACAGCATGCACTCCTGTATGCTAATCCCCACAATCACCAAGCCCACCCGAGTCACTCAAACATCTGCCACTACCCTGGATCACCTTTGGACTAATATAACAGCTCCCCTTACATCTGGGGTAATTTATGACAGAACAACTGACCACTATCCTACTTTCCTCATAGCAAACATTGACACATCACCACCAGAAACCAAAAAACTTTCATTCAGGCTACATAGTGAATCAGCTTTAGGCAATCTCTCTAATGCACTTCACAATATTAACTGGGAATCTGAATTTAATAATACACAGGATATAAACTCATCAACTAACCTCTTTCTCTACAAAACTCTAAGCCTCTACAACACTCACTGTCCCCTCCTTACCAAACAAGTAACTGATAAAAGAAAAAATAACCCGTGGCTCACAAGTGGCATAATTAAATCAATCAACAAAAAACATGAATACGAAAAGAAATTCAGGCGTGGCCTAGTTTCAAAGGAAGTAGTTAAAAGGTACTCATCAGTGCTTACCAGTATCATAAGAAAAGCAAAACTTTCATATTATGAGACTAGATTCAAAGAAGCAAAAGGCAACATGAAAAGCACATGGAATACCATCTCTAATATCCTGGGAACTAAACAACACTCCCACAACCAGATAACACTCACTAAGGATGGCCTTACACCGTCATCTGACTTAGAAATGACGAATGAATTTAATAGCTTCTTTTCATCGATTGGTGCTAACCTTGCAAGTACAATCCCACAGACTCAGACACATATCAACACATATCTCTCAGGCAGCTATCCAAACTCTCTTCTCCTCTCACCAGTCAGCCCGACAGATGTTGTGTCCATCATACACTCACTAAAAACCAAAGGTGGGAACATCAGTGAAATCCCATCCATTGTAAACAAGAGCGCATCCCATGCCCTTGCGCCACCTATAGCTCTGCTGTTCAACAAATCCCTTGAGTGTCATACCTTCCCTGATATCCTTAAAAAAGCAAGAGTAACGGCAGTTCATAAAGGAGATAATCCGGCAGACAAACAACTATAGACCAATATCGAACCTACCCATACTATTAAAAATATTTGAACAAATTATCTACAAACAGCTCTACTCCTATCTCATAAAATTCGACATTCTTAGCCCCTGTCAGTTTGGCTTCCGCTCTCAAAAGAGTACCAACGATGCAATTATTAGTCTCCTTGATATAATTTACTCAGCCCTTGACAAAAATGAGTTTCCAATTGGACTCTTCATTGACCTGAGAAAGGCCTTTGATACTGTTAATCACGATTACCTCTTATGTAAACTCCATCATTATGGAATCCGAGGCCATGCACTGGACTATATCCAATCCTATCTTAGTGAAAGACACCAATGTGTAGCCATCAATAATATAATCTCTCCCATTCTACCAATAACCGTTGGAGTGCCACAGGGCAGCATCTTGGGACCTCTTCTATTTCTTATATACATCAATGATCTGCCTAATGTCTCTAACATTCTGAAACCTATTTTGTTTGCTGATGATACTACCCTCATTTACTCCAACCCCAACCCACATACACTAAATGATGTTAATAATGAACTAAAAAAAGTCCACTTATGGATGTCAACCAACAAACTAACACTTAACATAGAAAAGACCTACTACATCCTATTTGGAAGCAAATCTACAAATGCAATTCAGCTTCAGATAGACAATGTAAACATTAGCAATAAAAATGATGGAAAGTTTCTTGGCATATTCCTAGACAAGAGACTCAACTTCAGTACCCACATACAACACATAACTAAGAAAGTTTCTAAAACAGTTGGTATACTCTCCAAAATCAGATATTATGTACCTAACTCTGCTCTCATCTCTCTATATTATGCACTAATCTATCCCTATCTCAACTATGGTATCTGTGCATGGGGTTCAACCACTGCAAACCACTTCAAGTCCATCATCACCCAGCAAAAATCTGCTATCAGAATAATATCAAATTCTGCTTTCAGACAACACACAGCCCCCTTGTTTAACTCACTAAACATGCTAAACATAATCTCACTCCACAAATTCTCTTGTGTCAACTACATTTACAAAACCCTGTTCTTAAATGCAAATCCTTGTCTGAAACTCTTCCTGGACAGATGTAATAGGACCCATTATCACCACACCAGAAATAAATATCTCTTTGATATCCCCAGAGTAAAACTTAATCTGTGTAAACACTCTATGCAAATAAAGGGACCCAGTTTATGGAACTCACTCCCTACTGAATTGAAAAGCTGTCCAACTTTTATATCATTCAAAATCAATACTAAAAAGTACCTAATTTCATCTTCGTAGTTTTTCACTTTTTGCCTTAAAATTGCACTGTATCTATTGCTACCCAATCTCCCAACCTTTATGTTCCCAATTTGAACATCTTTACCATTGTGATCATTGCTGTCTTCTTATATGTGCTGTCAATCTGCTGTATGGTGTCTATTAATCTTGTTTAAATTACTAATCAAGCTGTCAATGTAATCAATCAGAGCTTCAATATAACAATGTGCTTTAATATACTTACTAAGCTCTCTCATCTCATTTTTCTCTTGCAATGTATCTTCATCATTTATCAATTCTGATAGAAATTACCTACTTAAAATTATCTGCTAGATTAAGGACCTGCCCGAAACGCTGCGCGTACTAGTGGCTTTACAAGAATGTATATACTGTACTATCCAATGTATTCTCACAAACCCAATGTACCTTCTTGTATATATATATAAATAATAAATTCCTTAGTCTACACTAAGGAAACAAACATAGGAATGTGCCTAAATGCCAACAGCGACTGCCCAGACAGGAACAAGAGGAGTGTTGTTAACGCATATGTCGACCGTGCTCTCAGCCACAGCTCAGAATGGAAGCAAGTCGACGAAGAACTCTGTAGGGTAAGGCAGGTCCTAGTCAATAACGGCTTCTCCAATGGTTTCGTCGAAGACATCATAAGAAGGAAAGTGAAAAGCCATGCAACCTCTGAAGAGACAACTAACACAACACCTATACCCCCTATTAGACTATTTTACAGAAACTTCTTTTCCACAGCTCATAAAACGGAGGAAAGGGTCCTGAAAGATATTGTTAATAGAAACGTTATCCCTACAGACAAAAATCAGAGGATACAACTGACGATTTACTATAAAACCAGAAAAACGGCCAGCCTACTCATGAGAAACTCTCCAGACACAAAACAGAACGCTTTAAAAGAGACTAACGTCGTCTATGCCTTCAAATGCCCTCTTGGGGACTGTAAGCTCCAAAAAACCCAGTATTTAGACAAGACAAAAACATCTCTTTCTAGGCGTTTAACGATGCATAAGCAACAGGGCTCCATTAAGGAACATATAATCTCTTCCCACAACCAAACCATCGCCAGAGAAATCCTAGTAAACAACATAGAAATCATCGATAGATACAGCGATAGCAGGCGGCTTGACGTTTGCGAGGCACTACACATCAAGAAGTCAACACCAGCAATCAACAGCCAATTATTGCACAACTATATTCTACCCACCTCAAGACTCCGCTCCAATATAGAAGCATCAAGAAATATGGACCAATAGGCTTTCTACAAACACTTCTATTCAATATCCATTGTTTCGTGTTCTGTCTTGTGTTGATGAAATTAATACCCTATTAATGCCACATCTTGTTCTGTCTTGTGTTAATGCCACATCACCCCTTCCACCTCACTCAAATGTAGATATAAAATCGGAGATGCGTAAGTTCTATTCAGTTGTGTATTTGTGAACTAAAGTCTTTGAAAATGTAATAAGTTTTACGAAACGCGCTCGTGTCGCGTCAGACTAGAAATAAAAATGAATTTTGGAGAATTGATTTTTGATTTACCTCCAACAGTGAAAAGAAATGTACGAAAGATTGAGAAAATTCGTGTTAGAATTATTAATCTTACTTTTTCGGTCATATTTAAAAATATATGTCTACTGGAAAGACTGCTACCAAAATATACTAATATATAAATAAATAAATAAATAAATAAATAAATTCTGGGCCCCTTGATTTGTAGAGCATTTCTAGTTTGATTAAGTCGTACTCTAGGAATATAAAAACTGTATTTATTTCTGGTGTGGTGCTCATGGGTTCTGTTACAACCTTCTATGAAGCTTTTGAGATCAGGATTGGCATTATAGTTTAGCGTTTTATATATGTATAATACACATGAGAGAATGTGCAGTGACTTAATGTCTAACATATTCAGAGATTTGAGTAGGGGTACCGAGTGATGTCTGGTGCCAGAGTTGGATATTGTCCTAATAGCAGCTTTGTGTTGAGTAATTAGAGGACGTAAATGATTTTGGGTAGTAGAACCCCAAGCACAAATACCATAGTTGAGATATGGATAGATGAAAGTGCTGATTGTCATAGATACTAGTTAAGAGGTTAAGGTCTGGATCTATAATAGTTTGCATAAGAGGGCTGTTTTAAAGAAAAACAGCCAAAAAGACAATGATAAAAGAACTAGCTATAAAAAAAAATATATATAAAACTATACACAAAAATGAGGTAGGTTGCTTAAGAGTACTTTCAGGTACACTGTAGGTAATTATTTGCACTATTGATCAAAATTGCACAGGCAAAGCAAAGATTACAATGGAGCAATGGTGGTTGGGCTAGGCAACCTGGGTTACAAAGAAAAAGTAGAATAAAAGTTCTAAAGTAATATAAACTAATGGTAATTTAAGTAATAAAAACTTAATGGGAACTTAGGAATATAAAAAAGGAACTAGAATAATTAATAACAATAGATGACCAAAAAAGTAAAAAAGCAATTATGAAATCTATAAAATGAAAAGCTTACTTACCTTACTATTATAAGTACACTATAGTTGAATACTAAAGTTACACTAAAACAAACTGAGGTAGTTTAAATAGAGGTACACTCAGGAACACTGGATAATGAAGTTTATACTAGAGGACACAGGCAAAGCCAGTGTACTATGGAACATGGGAGTAAAAAGAAAAGACAATAATAAAGATGACAATTTTTTTTTAAATAAAGTTAAAACCTTTTGAGATGAAAGGCAGAGCTAAAGTACACAATGGTAGTTAAATGAGATTATAATTTGAATTCTGGCTATACAGCAGCTATCCCACAGTCACTCAGGAAAGAATTAAGGTGAGGTTCAGTGGTTATTGAATAGGTTTTTCTAGTGTCAGTCCTCCTAGCTATTATTGTACCATCTCGCACAAAACAATGTTTAATTATAGGGGAATTTTTGCAGAAACCACGCAGTTTAAAAAAGAGATTTTGCCTGAACCTGGTCAGACATTCATTCACATAAACAATGGATTTACTAGCGACTGCAGATGTGATAAGATCACACTTGCGGGAGCAGCTAACTAGATATACCAAATCATGTAGCTATCTAGATGATTTAGTACCCACTCTATAAGCTGATTAGATGTCACTTTTTTGGATTGAATACCTTATCTTATCCTGCAATACCTTGATCACGATGGCAGCACAGTCTTCTCCGTCAGTTACATGGGGAAAATCACGTGAAGATATAACTACAGACTCAAGTGGTTAATGTTGGTCTGTTTCGTCTTGGGTAACAGTGTGTTGCTGTTGTAGGTTGTTCAGATGGTTCTCAAACTTTTGCAACATTTCTTCCTGTTTTCTAGTGGTTTCATCTGGATTGAAGTTAGTAACTGTGTTCTTGAAAAGGCTTAATTCTTGTTCGAGGTGGACGATTTTGGTAGATAGATCTTGATTATTCTTGAGTAAGGCTCCAGCTTCATCCTACAAAGATAATAATGAACCTTGCAGGTTCATTATTCATTATTAAGGCCGACTGCTCTTTGATTACTGACATTTGATCTTACAAATACAAATATTTATTCAGGTAAAGTATATACATACAAGGTAAGATACAAAAGTTGATGGATTTATAGATAGAGCTAGTACATACAATACCTAAAGCCACTATTATGCAAAGCGTTTCGGGCAGGAAAAACACTAAGACTAAAACTTAATACTAATTGAGATTAAAGCATAAATTGTGTTGAGAAAAAATGGAAAAAAGGGGGGGGGGAAACATGGCAGAAAAAAAAGTAAAAATACAATTTGGTCGACAAACAGCATTGTTTAAAATAGAAGACATGGGTTGACATTTTGGGGGTGAGGTAGGTTACATTGAGTTAATTAGGTAGTACTTAGTTTTTATCTTAAAAAGGTTGGGAGAGGCACAGTCTTTAACATAATTGACAAGGTCATTCCACATTCGAGGTCTCTTGATTTGTAAAGTATTTCTAGTTTGACTAAGTTGTACTCTTGGAATATCAAATAGGTATTTGTTTCTGGTGTGGTGCTCATGGAATCTGTTACAACCTTCTAGGAAGCTTTTAAGGTCAGGATTGACATTACAGTTCAGAGTTTTATATATATATATATATATATATATATATATATATATATATATATATAATACACATGAGAGGATGTGCAGGGGACTTAATATCTAACATATTCAGAGATTTGAGTAAGGGTACCGAGTGATGTCTGGGGCCAACCCGTTCTCGCACTTTCTTACAGTCAATATTGACTTATTAAATAAATGCATATGTGACATACTAATTTATTGTGAATATTTTAGTTTACCTTGAAAAGCTTCATAGAAAACACCGACCTTACCGAACCTTCTTAGTATGTTAAGATAAGCATCTTATTGCTTCGTAATTACAATTATTACTTAACCTATACCTATAATAGGTTAAGTAATAATTGTAATTATGAAGCAATAAGATGTTAAGATAAGCATCTTATTGCTTCGTAATTACAATTATTACTTAACCTATACCTATAATAGGTTAAGTAATAATTGTAATTACGAAGCAATAAGATGCTTATCTTAACATACTAAGAAGGTTAGGTAAGGTCGGTGTTTTCTATGAAGCTTTTCAAGGTAAACTAAAATATTCACAATAAATTAGTATGTCACATATGCACGTATTTAATAAGTCAATATTGACTATACGAAAATGCGAGAACGGGTTGCTGGGGCCAGAGTGAGATGTTGTCCTAGTAGCAGCTTTGTGTTGAGTAATTAAAGGACGTAAATGATTTTGGGTAGTAGAACCCCATGCACAAATACCATAGTTGAGATAAGGATAGATGAGAGAATAATAGTGTCACCAGGGCAGGGCAAGGTACATAATATCTGATCTTAGAAAGAAAGCCAACAGTTTTTGAAACTTTTTTTTATATATTTAGAATGTGTCCCTGGAAATTCAGCTTGGGGTCAATGAGAACGCCAAAGAATTTGCCATCTACTTTGTTACAGATTTGGGTATTGTTAATCCTGAGATTTATTTTATTTGAGGATTTATTGCCAAACAAAATATAGAAAGTTTTGTCAATATTGAGGGTGAGTTTGTTGGCAGTTAGCCGTGATGGACTTTATTTAGCTCAGTATTCACTGTAACATTAAGAGCAAGGGGGTCAGTACTGGAGTAAATGAAGGTCATGTCATCAGCAAATAGAATTGGTTTGAGAAGTTGGGAGACATTTGGAAGGTCATTAATGTAGATGAGAAAGAGGAGAGTGCCAAGTATGCTGCCCTGGGGAACACCAATGTTGGTGGGTAGGGTGGGAGAAATTGAATTATTCACAGAAACATACTGGAGCCTGTCAGTAAGGTAAGACTTAATGTACTGCAGGGAATGACCTCTGACTCCATAATGTTGTAATTTAAGAAGAAGGTTTTGGTGGTTGACAGTGTCAAAAGCCCTACGCAAGTCTACAAATAACCCAACAGGGAACTCATTTTTATCAAGAGCTGTATGTATCAAGTTAATCATACTAATAAGTGCATCGTTAGTGCTTTTTTGGGGTCTGAAGCCATATTGACAAGAGCTAAGTATATTGTGTTTGGCTAGATAAAGCAGGATATGTATATGTACAAGTCTTCATGTACTTGGTTTAATAACTTGAGCTAACGGTTATCAGCAAGGCGCTTGAAGTCAGAACAGGGGCAGCAGCTCGTTTAAGTTGATCCATATGGCTACATAATAGTTGCATGGCCCGAGTCGGAGACGGTGCTCCGTCCAGCTGAGATAGTTTGTTATTGTTGACGAGGGAAGAGTCGGTACCCCCCACGGCGGCCACCGAGGGGGAGATAACTGAACTAATCATGTTGCTCGCCTGGCTAGTAGGGTTATTCCTGATTGGTGTGCTTCCTTTCTTAAGGGCCGTATCGGTCTTGTTATGCATGGTAGCAGGATAAATGTGACCATGGCGTGATAGCACACAAAATAAAGTCAATGGGAATAACCGGTAAAATAGGACGCTGGATACTCAGTTTTCTGTCAAACAGGACTCAGCGAGTATCAGTCAACCATATAAAATCTAGTCCAAGCGCAGTTAAAAGCTCTGTCCCTCAGGGTACAGTCTTTGCACTGCTGCTTTTCCTTATTCTCATATCAGATATAGACAAAAATATAAGTCACAGCTTCGTATCATCCTATGCAGATATCACAAATATCAGTATGAAAATTACCTCGGCTGAAGACATTGAAAAACTTCAAGCTGATATTAATAAAGTTTTCGACTGGGCATCAGAAAATAACATGAAGTTTAACAGTGATAAATTCTAGGTACTCGGTTATGGTAAAAATGAGGACCTTAAACATAGTACAGGGTACAAAACACAATTAAATATGCCCATAGTAGGAAAATAGCATGTAAAGGATTTGGGAATAATGATGTCTGATGACCTAACGTTTAGGGAGCATAACAAAGCAAATATTGCGGCAGCCAGAAAAATAATAATAATAATAATTTATTTAGGAACAGTGCATACATACAAAAATGACCAGATGGATTACGAGAACTTTCAAATCCAGGGATCCCAGGGTTGTACTCTTCAAGTCACTTGTATTGTCCCGTCTTGAGTACTGCTCAGTACTCACGTCCCCCTTCAGAGCAGGAGAGATTGCTGAATTAGAGGGAATACAGAGAACGTATACGGCACGCATAGACGCGATAAAGCAACTAAATTATTGGGAAAGCCTCAAAAGCCCTCCAAATGTACTCACTAGAAAGAAAACGAAAGAGATCTAGTGATCTGTATCAAGTGTTACCCAATCTCCCAGTCTTTATGACCTTAATCCAAACAACTTTATCATTGTGTTCATTGCTGTCTTCTTTTATGTGCTAGCCATATGCTGTATTGTGCCTGCTAATTTTTGTTAAACTACCATTCAAGCTGTCATTGCAATCATTCTGAGCTACCTATGTGCTTTAATATACTTACAATTTTTCTCTCATCTTTTATTTTTTTTCATGCCAAGTAACTTATCATTTTTATAAATTTTGCAAGTATTTACCTACTTATAAGTTTCCTAGATTAAGGACCTGCCCGAAACGCTGCGCGTACTGGTAGCTTTACAAGAATATTATGACAATGCTATGAATCCTCACAATCCCAATGTACCTTCTTGTATATATATAAATAAATAAATATATAAAATCAATAAGATATCAAATAATATACACGTGGAAGATACTGGAGGGCCAAGTACCAAATCTACACAGTAAAATAATAACGTACTGAAGTGAACGATAAGGAAGAAAATGCAGAATAGAACCAGTGAAGAGTAGGGTTGCCATAGGCGCAATCAGAGAACAATGTATAAACATAAGAGGTCCACGGTTGTTCAACACACTCCCAGCGAGCAAAAAAAAATATTGCCGGAACAACCGTGCACATCTTCAAGAGGAAGTTAGATTGTTTCCTACAAGGAGTGCCGGACCAACCGGGCCTGTGGTGGGAATGTGGGCCTGCGGGCAGCTCCAAGCAACACCTTAGTGGACCAAAGTCTCACAAGTCAAGCCTGGCCTCGGACCGGGCTTGGGGAGTAGAAGAACTCCCAGAACCCAATCAACCAGGAGTCAGCATAATATGACTTCCAATCAGACTAATATAACTGCCAGTCAGACTAATATAAATACCAGAGTCATAATTAATAACTGCCAGTCAGCATAATATAACTGGCAGAGTCAAACTAATAAAACTGCCAGTCAGAATACTATAACGGCCAGTCAGAATTAATATGACTGCCAGAGTCAGACTACTAATATAACTGCCAGAGTCTGACTAATACATCTGCCTGAGTCAGCCTAATTTACCTACCAGAGTCAGACTAATATATCTGCCAGAGTCAGACTAACATCATTGCCAGTCAGACTAATATAATTGCCAGAGTTAGCCTAATATATCTGCCAGTCTGACTAATATAACTGCCAGAGTCAGTTTAATATACCTGCCAGAGTCAGACTAATATAACTAATAGAGTCAGCCTAATATAACTGCCACAGTCTGACTAATAACTGCCAGTCAGACTAATATAACTCACAGATTCAGACTAATATAATTGCCAGAGTCAGACTAATGCAATTGCCAGAGTCAGACTAATATAACTGCCGGAATTAGGCAAATATAACTGGCAGAGTCTGACTAATACAACTGCCAGAGTTAGACTAATATAACTGCTAGTCAGCCTAATACAAATACCAGAGTCAGCTTAATATAATTGCCAGAGTCTGTCTAATATAACTTCCAGAGCCTGACTAATATAACTGCCAGAGTCAGACTAATATAA
This sequence comes from Procambarus clarkii, assembly GCF_040958095.1. NCBI lineage: Eukaryota > Metazoa > Arthropoda > Malacostraca > Decapoda > Cambaridae > Procambarus > Procambarus clarkii. The sequence goes on from NW_027189356.1 coordinate 157,053, forward strand.
CTGCCAGAGTCAGACTAATGACTGCCAGAGTCAGACTAATATAACTGCCAGTCAGAATAATGTAACTGCCAGAGGCAGTCTAATACAACTGCCAGTCAGATTCAAATAACTGCAAGAGTCATCCTAATATAACTGCCAGTCAGATTCAAATAACTGCAAGAGTCATCCTAATATAACTGCCAGTCTGAATAATATAATTGCCAGTCAGACTAATATACTGCCAGAATCAGATTAATAAAACTACCACAGCCAGACAAATATAACAACCAGAGTCAGATTAATATAATTGGCAGTCAGACTAACAACTGCCAGAGTCAGCGTAATTTAACTCTCAGAGTCATAATAATATAACTACCAGAGTCAGACTAATGTAACTGCCAGAGTCAGACAAATATAACTGCCAAAGGCAGTCTAATGTAACTGCCAGAGTCCGCATAATACTGTCAGAGTCAATCTAATATAACTGCCAGAGCCAGACTAATGTAATTGCCAGTGAGCTCACAATAACTGCCATGGTCAGACTAATATACTGCCAGTGGCAGACTTATATAATTGCCAGACTAATATAACTGCCAGAGTCAGCCTAATAAAACTGCCAGAGTCAGACTAATAACTGCCAGAGGCAGTCTAATGTAACTGCCAGAGTCAGACTAATATAACAACAGAGTCAGACTAATATAACAACAGAGTCAGAATAATGTAACTGCCAGAGGCAGTCTAATGTAACCGCCAGAGTCAGACTTAATATAGTTGCCAGAGTCAGATTAATATAACTGTCAGAGTCAGCCTTATATAACCTGTCAGTCAGGCTTATATAACTACCAGAGTCAGATTAATATAACTGCCAGAGTCAGCTTAATATATCTGCCAGAGTCAGTGTTATGAACCCGGATCCAGCGTCCGAGCCTGGAGCAGTGACAAACACGCCATCTGTGGGTCAGCTCCCGAAACCCCCACCAAACGGACGACGACACCTGGTGAGGACAGCGTGTACTGGCCTCGAGGACCAGTTTCCAGCCCCGTTCAGCGCTCAACACCGCCGCCGCTGACCTCTGGTGAGGTGGTGCTCAGACTACAACGCCATCTATGGAGTGGATATGTCGGGCGTTTGTGTCTGAGCCTGTGAGTGTGGTGTTTTAGTGTCCCTGTTATTGATGACGTGTCTGCTTACAGAGCCGACCTGGGACCACTGTGATGGAAGTGGAGTCAGTCTACCCGAGGCAGCCAGTCTCCATACTGTGAAGTTTGCTGCAGCTGTTGTGACGTCGTCCCCCCGGAAGAGCACTGTGATGTGTTAGCCTGCCAGTGGAGTGGCAGTGAAAGGATTTACCCGGGACCGACTGTTGGAGACGATCATCCACTGGGGTACTGAAGACAGGAGGGTGATTTGTGATATCACACGAGACTCCTGTCTAGGGCGTACCCCTTATATCGTTCGTGGAGTGGCTGTACCAGCCTTGGTGGCTCAGTACCTGCCAGCATACCAGCTGGACGTGTGGATGACGGCCTCCACGACGGTGCCCCCAGTGGACCTGTGTTTTGGCTGACCTGTGGCCCGGGTAGGCTCGGCATTCTTAGAGGACACGTTGTGAGGCCACGAAGAAAGCACCGCAGACTCGGCACCTAGCTTCTTGATCCAGAGTCTTCTGCAGAAGACTATATTGTGCATAATCCCCTTGTATAGTGTTAATACCCCTCCCCCTGTGCACTTTTTGATTTTATATATTTAATCGGTGATGGTGTTAAGTATAATATTAAGTTCTTAACTTTCTTTCCCTACTCCCTTTTAAGTTACTTGCGTCACGGATCTCGTCCCTTGATAGCCACTACTGGCTTGGGAACGGATACATATATCTTCCTCTAACAACACCAGAGTGAGAACCCCGTTGCGTCCCGAGAGGGCCGTAACAGTCAGACTAATATAACTGCCAGAGTCAGATTAATATATCTGCCAGAGTCAGACTAATATTACTGCCAGAGTCAGACTAGTATAACTGATAGAGTCAGCCTAATATAACTGCCAGAGTCAGACTAATAACTGCCAGAGTCAGACTTATATACCTCCCAGAGTCAGACTAATATAACTGCCAGAGTCAGACTAATGTAACTGCCAGAGTCAGACTAATATAATTGCCAGAGTCTGTCTATTATGACTTCCAAATTCTGACTAATATAACTGCCAGAATTAGACTAATATAACTGCCAGAGTCAGGCTAATATAACCGCTAGAGTCAGCCTAATATAAATACCAGAGTCAGGGTAATATAATTGCCAGATTCTGTCTAATATAACTTCCAGAGGCTGACTAATATAACTGCCAGAGTCAGGCTAAAATAACTGCCACGGTCAGGAAAATATAAATGGCCTCTGATTTGAAATACAAATCAGAGATGTTTCTGAAGAGGGGGACAAAGAAACAGTTGCGCAGTGCTTCCTGCGCAGATGCGCGGGAATCCCGGGGCCATATAAATTCCAGGGCAGAGAGAGGCTCCCTCTCTCTCCACCCGACCATCGCAGTACTCGAAACAGTAGTACCCCTTTGTGTCCTGACTGTTATACCTAGTTCTAATTACATTTCTTCTGCCATTAGGTTTCTGCAGAACGTGTTTGCCATGCCACTAGGCTATGGTTACTACTTCGGGGGTACATTTTAAGTTAATTTAGTCCTCAGACATGGACATGTTACAATTGTTAATTCCTACTTATATTATTTACATGGTCTGCAGAATTTAATTTATTAATAAAAATTTAAGCCCATTCGGCCTGTGTCTTTTTTCCCCTGGTCAGAAACTGCCAGAGTCAGACTAATTTACCTGCCATAGTCTGACTAATAACTGCCAGAGTCAGACTAATATAATTACCAGAGTCAGGATTATTGTAACTGCCAGAGTTTTTTCTAATGAAACTGCCAGAGTTAGACTAATATAACTACCAGAATCAGACTCATATAACTGCAAGAGTCATCCTAACATAACTGCCAGTCAGATTAATATAACTGCTAGAGTCAGACTAATATACCTGACAGAGTCAGACTAATATACTGCCAGTCAGACTAATATAACTACTACAGTCAGACTAATATAACAGCCAGAGTCAGGCTAATATAACTGCCAGAGTCAGACTAATATAACTACCACAGTCAGACTAATATAACTACCACAGTCAGACTAATATACTGCCAGAGTCAGACTTATATAACTACCACAGTCAGACTAATATAACTGGCAGAGTCAGACTATTAACTGACAGTCAGACCTATATAGCTCAAAGTCAGACTTAATATAGCTCTCTGAGTCATAATAATATAACTACCAGAGTCAAGCTAAAATAATTGCCAGAGTCAGACTAATATAACTGCCAAAGTCAATCTAATGTAACTGCCACAGTCAGAATAAAATATCTGCCAAAGTCAATCTAATATAACTGCCAGAGTCAGTGTAATATAACTGCCAGTCAGAATTATATAACTGCCAGATTCAGACTAATGTAATTGGCCGTGAGCCTAATATAACTGCCAGGGTCAGACTAATATAACTGCCAGTGGCAGACTAATATAACTGCCAGAGTCAGAATAACATAACTGCCAGAGTCAGAGTTATGTAATTGCCAGTCAGCCTAATATAACTGCTAGAGTCAGACTATTATAACTTCCAGAGTCTGAATTTATATAACTGCCAGAGTCAGAATTAATGTAATTGCCAGTTAGCATAATATAACTGCAAGGATCAGGCTAATTTAACTGACAGTGGCAGACTAATATAACTGCAAGTGTCAAACTAATATAACTGCTTGAATCTGACTTATATAACTGCCAGTCAGCATAATATAGCTGCCAGAGTGAGACTAATATAACTGCCAGAGTGAGACTAATATAACTGCCAGAGTAAGAGTAATATAACTACCTCTCAGAATTAATATAACTGCCAGATTCAGACTAATATAACTGTCAGAGTCAGACTAATATAATTGCCAGAGCCAGACTAATATAACTGCCAGAGACAAAATAATATAACTACCAGATTCAGACTAATATAACTGCCAGAGTCAGACTAATATAATTGCCAGAGTCAGTTTAATGTAACTGCCAGTGTCACACTAATATAACTGCCAGAGTCAGATTACTATAATTTCCAGAGTCAGAATTAATATAACTGCCAGAGGCATACTAATTTAACTGCCAGAGTCAGACTAATATAACTGATTTAGTCAGACTAATATAACTGCCAGTCAAAAAAATGTAATTTCCAGAGTCAGACTAATATAACTACTAGAGAGACTAATATATTTACCAGAGTCAGACTAATATAACTACCAGAGTCAGACTAATATTACTTACCAGAGTAAGACTATTATAACTGCCAGAGTCAGCATAATATAACTGCCAGAGTCTGACTAGTAACTGCCAGAGTCAGTCTAATAACTGCCTGAGTCAGTCTAATACAACTGCCAGAGTCAGACTAATATAACTGTCAGATTCAGAATAATATAACTGCCTGAGTCAGAATAATATAACTGCCAGAGAAAGACAAATTTAACTGCCAGAGTCAATCTAACATAACTGCCAGAGTCAGACTAATGTAATTGCTAGTGAGCTTAATATAACAGCCAGGGTCAGACTAATATAACTACCTGTGGCAGACTGATATAACTGCCAGGGTCAGTCTAATATAACTACCAAAGTTAGACTAATATAACTGCCCGAGTCCGACTAATATAACTGCCGGAGACTATCTAATATAGCTGCCAAAGTCAGACTAATATAACTGTCAGTATCAGACTAATACAAATGCCAGAGTCTGAATAATATAACTGCCAATCAGACTAATATAACTGTCAGCTCAGACTAACATAACTGCTGGATTCAGACTAATATAACTGGCAGGGTCTGTCTAATATAAATGCCAGAGTCAGATTAATATAACTGATAGTCAGAATAATATAACTGCCATAGTCTGACTCATAACTGCCAGAGTCAGGCGAATATAACTTCCATTCAAAATAATGTAACTTCTTGAGTCAGTCTAATATAACTACTAGAGTCAGACTAATATAACTACCAGAGTCAGACTAATATAACTGCCAGAGTCGATTAATATAACTGAAAGAGTCTGACTAATATAACTGCCTCAGTCTGTCTAATAACTGCCTCAGTCTGACAAATAACTGCCAGAGTTAGACTAATATAACTGCCATTGTCAGCCAAATATAGCTGCCAGAGTCAGACTAATATAACTACTAGAGTCAGATTTATATAACTGCCTGAGTTAGTGTAATGTAACTTCCAGAGTCAGCCTAATATAACTGAAAGAGTCTGACTAATATAACTACCAGAGCCAGTCTATTATAACTCCCAGAGTCAGACTAATATAACTGACAGAGTCAGACTATTATAACTCCCAGACTCAGACTAATATAACTACCAGAGTAAGACTATTATAACTGCCAGAGGCAGAATTAATATAAGTGCCAAAGTCTGACTAATAACTGCCAGAGTCAGTCTGATATAACTGCCAGAGTCAGACTAATATAACTGCCAGAGTCAGACCAATTTAACTGCCAGGGTCAGGCTAATGTTACTTCCAGAGTCAGTCTAATATAACTCTCAGTGTCAGCTTCTTACAACTGCCAGAGTCAGACTAATATAACTGCCAGAGTCAGATTAATATAACTGCCAGAGTCTGACTAATAACTGCCAGAGTCAATCTAATATAACTGCCAGAGTCAGCCTACTGTAATTGCTAGTGAGCTTAATATAACTGCCAGGGACACACTAATATAACTACCCGTGGCAGACTAATATAATTGCCAGAGTCAGAATAATATAACTACCAGTTAGACTAATATAACTATCAGAGTTAGCCTAATATAACTGCCAGAGTCAGACTAATATAACTGCCAGATTCAGATTAATATAACTGCCAGTCAGACTAATATAACTGCCAGAGTCAGCCTAATGTAACTGCCAGAGTCAGACTAATATAACTGCTAGTCAGCCTAATATAACTCTCAGAGTCAATCTAATATAACTGCCAGAGTCAGACTACTGTAATTGCTAGTTAGCTTAATATAACTGCCAGGGTCAGACTAATATAACTACCCGTGGCATACTAATATCAGAGTCTGATATTCCAGACACAGTTTGGACTCTGGCCAGAGTCAGTCTAATACACGTACCAGAGTTAAACGAATATAACTATCAGAGTTAGACTAATATAACTGTCAGAGTTAGATTATTATAACTGCCAGTCAGACTAATATAACTGCCAGAGTCAAACTAATATAACTGCCAAAGTTAGATTATTATAACTGCCAAAGTCAGCGTAATATAACTGACTGACTAATATAACTGCCAGAGTAAAATTAATATAACTGCCAGAAGCAGAATAATATAACTGCCAGTGTCAAACTAATATAACTGCCAAAGTGTGACTAATATAACTGCCAGAGTAAAAATAATATAACTGCTTGAGTCAGGCTAATATAACTGCCAGAGTAAAACTAATATAATTGCCAGAGTCAGTCTAATATAACTGCCAGAGTCAGATAATAACTGCCAGAGTCAGAAGTATAACTGCCAGAATCAGACTAATATAGCTCTCAGATTCAGACTAATATAAGTTTCAGAGTCATAATAAAATAACTACCAGAGTCAGGCTAATATAATTGCCAGAGTCACACTAATATAACTGCCAAAGTCAATCTAATACAATACAATACAATACAATACAATTTTATTTAGGTAAGGTACATACATACAATAAATTTTTACAAGGATTGGTTGACTTATAGGTAGAGCTAGTACATACAATGCCTAAAGCCACTATTACGCAAAGCATTTCGGGCATGATAAACTTAAATGACAAGCTTAATACTAATTGAGCATAATGAGTAGAATGAAAACAAGAAATGAAAACATAGATGAAAAAGCAGCACAAATACAATTATGTCGACAAACAGCGCTCTTTAAAGAAAAAACAGACATTGGTTGACAATAGAAGGGTAAGGTAGGTTACAGGGAATTTATTACGTATAGCTTCGCTTTTAACTTAAACTGGTTGAGAGAGGTACAGTCTTTAACATGGTTGGGAAGGTCATTCCACATTCTGGGCCCCTTGATTTGTAGAGCATTTCTAGTTTGATTAAGTCGTACTCTAGGAATATCAAAACTGTATTTATTTCTGGTGTGGTGCTCATGGGTTCTGTTACAACCTTCTATGAAGCTTTTGAGATCAGGATTGGCATTATAGTTTAGCGTTTTATATATGTATAATACACATGAGAGAATGTGCAGCGACTTAATATCTAACATATTCAGAGATTTGAGTAGGGGTACCGAGTGATGTCTGGGGCCAGAATTGGATATTGTCCTAATAGCAGCTTTGTGTTGAGTAATTAGAGGACGTAAGTGATTTTGGGTAGTAGAGCCCCAAGCACAAATACCATAGTTGAGATATGGATAGATAAGGGAGTAATAGAGAGTCACCAGGGCAGGGCGTGGTACATAATATCTGATCTAAGAAAGAATGCCCACAGTTTTTGAAACTTTTTTTGATATGTTTAGAATGTGTCCCTGGAAATTCAGCTTGTGATCAATGAGAATGCCAAGGAATTTGCCATCTAATTTGTTACAAATTTGGGTATTGTTTATTTTGAGATTTATTTGATTAGAGGATTTATTGCCAAACAGAATATAGAAGGTTTTGTCAATGTTAAGGGTGAGTTTGTTGGCAGTTAGCCACAGATGGACTTTATTTAGCTCAGTATTTACTGTGGCATTTAGAGCAAGGGGATCAGGACTGGAGTAAATGAAGGTTGTGTCGTCAGCAAATAGAATTGGTTTGAGGTGTTGGGAGGCATTTGGAAGGTCATTAATGTAGATGAGAAAGAGGAGAGGGCCAAGTATGCTGCCCTGGGGAACACCAATGTTGATGGGTAGGGTGGGAGAAATTGTATTATTCACAGAAACATATTGGAGCCTGTCAGTAAGGTAGGATTTGAGGTATTGTAGGGAGTGTCCTCTGACTCCATAATGATGTAATTTAAGAAGAAGGTTTTGGTGGTTGACAGTATCAAAAGCTTTACGCAGGTCCACAAACAACCCAACAGGGAACTCATTTTTATCAAGAGCTGTATGAATCGAGTTAAGCATACTAATAAGTGCATCGTTAGTGCTTTTTTTGGGTCTGAAGCCATATTGGCAAGGGCTAAGTATATTGAGTTTGGCTAGATATGAGTAAAGCTGCTTATAGATTAGTTTTTCAAAAATTTTTGACAAGTTTGGCAGGATAGATATAGGTCTGTAGTTGTTAACATCTGTGAGATCACCACATTTGTGGACAGGCGTTAGATTCAGATTCAGATGTTTATTCAGGTAAGGTATATACATACAAGTGATGTTACATTAATGGATTGATATATAGATAGAGCTAGTACATACAATGCCTAAAGCCACTATTACGCAATGCGTTTCGGGCAAGAAAAACATAAATATCTAGAACTTAATACTAATTGAGCATAAAGAATAAAAAGTGTTGAGAACAAATACAAATAAAGATAAAAAAGGGGGAACATGACTGAAAAAGCAGCACAAATACAATAGGTTGACAAACAGTGTTGATTAAAAAAAAAAAAAAAAAAAAAAAAAAAAAAAAAAAAAAAAAAAAAACAGCCATGGGTTGACAATAGAGGAGTGAGGTAGATTACAGGGAATTTATTAGGTAGTGTTTAGTTTTTATCTTAAACTGGTTGAGAGAGGTACAGTCTTTAACATGGTTGGGAAGGTCATTCCACATTCTGGGCCCCTTGATTTGCAGAGCATTTCTAGTTTGATTAAGACGTACTCTAGGAATATCAAAACTGTATTTATTTCTGGTGTGGTGCTCATGGGTTCTGTTACAACCTTCTATGAAGCTTTTAAGATCAGGATTGGCATTATAGTTTAGCGTTTTCCCAGCAAACATTTTCATGTTTTTAAAACATCCTAAAAACGACATTTCATTGTTTTCAGCACGTTTATAATTACGTTTAGAAAAGGTTTTTTGAGAACTTTTATATACAACCTTAGAACGTAAATAATTAACATTTCTAAAAACTTTTTTATAATCTTTTAATTACCTACATTAAAACGTTTAGGGTAAATTAGGGTATAATAATTTTTTAATTCATATCTGAAATAGAAAGGGAGAGAAAGAAAGAAGACATATCTGAGAAAGAAATGGACATCCTATATATGTATGTGCAAATTACAAATAAATAGGGTACAAAAAGAGAATTAAAATAATATATTTATTTAATTAAGAATGAGTAATACAACAAAATATATGTAATAGCTCGAAATATATAGACTATATCTATAACAGAATATAAAAGTAAAAATTTAAAAATCTATAAAAATCTATATATACAATATGTGAACACAATAGATTTTGTGATCAAGCAGCCTGTGATTCATGTCATGCTGAGATCAGTCTGACGTTACAAGCAGTTATTGTTACTCAAAACTAAAACAAGTAAAATTTTCCGAGTATACATATAACACTATAGTTTTTCTATGACTAATAATAAAAATCTATTAATCAAAAGTTTAGGACTAATTAACTAAAAATAAAAATCTACAAGTGAATGTAAACAGTCAAGTATAATATTCATGTAGAAAGAGAAAGAAAAAGAGAGAGAGAAGGAAAGAAAGAGAAAGAAAGAAAGGGAGAAAGAGAGAGAGAAAGAAAAGAAAAAAGTCATGTATAATATTCATATTAGCACCATGCAATATAACTTAGATTAAGTAAAAATCTCAGACATTTTTAAATCAAATGAAATATGAGAGCCAGAGAGAGAGAGCGAGAGCCAGAGAGAGAGCGTGAGCCAGAGCCAGAGAGAGAGAGAGTCAGAGCCAGAGAGAGAGAGAGAGAGAGCCAGAGCCAGAGAGAGAGAGAGAGAGCCAGAGAGAAAGAGAGAGCCAGAGAGAAAGAGAGAGCCAGAGAGAGAGAGAGAGAGCCAGAGCCAGAGAGAGAGAGAGCCAGAGCCAGAGAGAGAGCCAGAGCCAGAGAGAGAGAACCAGAGAGAGAGAGAGCGTGAGCCAGAGCCAGAGAGAGAGTGAGTCAGAGCTAGAGAGAGAGTCAGAGCCAGAGAGAGAGAGCCAGAGCCAGAGAGAGCCAGAGAGAGAGAGAGAGCCAGAGAGAGAGAGAGAGCCAGAGAGAGAGAGAGAGCCAGAGAGCGAGAGCCAGAGAGAGCGAGAGCCAGAGAGAGCGAGAGAGCCAGAGAAAGAGAGAAAGAGAGGGGGAGAGAGAGGGCCAGAGCCAGAGAGAGAGAGAGAGAGCCAGAGAGAAAGAGAGAGCCAGAGAGAGAGAGAGAGCCAGAGAGAGAGAGAGAGCCAGAGAGAGAGAGAGAGCCAGAGAGAGAGAGAGAGCCAGAGAGAGAGAGAGAGCCAGAGCCAGAGAGAGAGCCAGAGCGAGAGAGCCAGAGCCAGAGAGAGAGAGAGAGAGCCAGAGAGAGAGAGCGTGAGCCAGAGCCAGAGAGAGAGTGAGTCAGAGCTAGAGAGAGAGTCAGAGCTAGAGAGAGAGAGCCAGAGAGAGAGAGCCAGAGAGAGAGAGAGCCAGAGAGAGAGAGCCAGAGAGAGCGAGAGCCAGAGAGAGCGAGAGCCAGAGAGAGCGAGAGCCAGAGAGAGCCAGAGAAAGAGAGGGGGAGAGAGAGAGAAAGAGAGAGGGCCAGAGCCAGAGAGAGAGAGAGCCAGAGAGAAAGGGAGAGCCAGAGAGAGAGAGAGAGAGCCAGAGAGAGAGAGCAAGAGAGCCAGAGAGAGAGCAAGAGAGCCAGAGAGAGAGCAAAAGAGCCAGAGAGAGAGCAAGAGAGCCAGAGAGAGAGCAAGAGAGCCAGAGAGAGAGCAAGAGAGCCAGAGAGAGAGCAAGAGAGAGAGAGAGAGAGAGAGAGAGAGAGAGAGAGAGAGAGAGAGAGAGAGAGAGAGAGAGAGAGAGAGAGGGAGAGAGAGAGAGAGAGAAAGAGAGAGACAGACAGACAGAGACAGAAAGACACACACACAACAAAAGAGGAGACAGAACAAAATTAAGGCAAGGAGAGAGAAGACAGAACAGAAACAACAGAGAGAGGAGAGAAATGAGAAATCATTGAAGAGAAGGGGAAGAGAAACACAAGATAAGAAAAAAATACAAGAAAAATATACAAGATAAAAATGACATAAATGAATACCACAAATATAAAAAGTAAAGGAAGAGAGAAGCTAGAAGAGACAGGAAACGAGAGGTGTTAGAAGAGAGGAGGAAAGGAGAGATTAAAAGTTACGAAAAACAGGAGAGAAACGTAAAAGAAATAAAAAAAAAAGGGACATTTGTGAGGAGAGAAAATAAAGAGACCAGAGAAGACCATATATCAAGAGTGTGAGGATAAAGACTTATATATTTTCTTAGTAGACATCCTCTGGCTCTTGTTGCCCCTCTTGTATACGAATTGTACTTGCAAGCTTTCCCTGAAAAGATATTAACAAAATTAATATTTAATTATTTATTTATATAAATTACACACACACAAACTTTATATATTATATATATATATATATATATATATATATATATATATATATATATATATATATATATATATATATATATATATATATATATATATATATATATATATATATATATATATATATATATATATATATATATATATATAATTTCGTAAACCTCACCCTGTAAACATTCATGTTTCTACATGTTAAACAAGCTACGAGGATGAGGGAAGGGGATGTTCCCTCCATGCTGGATATTATATTTACCAGGAAAGAGAAAGATATATTTATCATTCAGTACCTCCCTCCTTTGGTACCTCCCTTTTCCTCCTTTCAGTACCTCCCTCCTTTTACCCAAGTGACATTGTCACTTGGGTAAAAGTGACCATGTCTTTTTGGGAATAAAGTATGCAATGCATTATAATCTGGAAGAAAATGAGCTTGAAGCAGTTGAAAAACCTGACTTGTGGAGAGGTCATTATGGGGAACTCAGATATTTCCTTAAGGAATTTGACAAACACTTGCTGTTAGGACATGAAGTAAATGAGATGTATGTCAAGTTTTGTGAAATATATGATAATGGCACAACAAAATTTATACTAAAGCAGAGATGCAGAACTAGGAAAAAGGGAAAAATTGCCCAAACATACAAGCAATACAAAGATGCGAGAAACAACAATAGCAGTAAGGAGAGGGGCAGAAATACTATGACTTTCGGTCATATTCAACAACACAAATATACATACACACACACACATTATTGGAAAAAATTGGAATTGGAATATTGGAAAAAATAATTAAAACTAAATGGGTAGAACACCTGGAGAGAAATGATATAATTTCAGACAGACAGTATGGTTTTCGATTTGGAAGATCCTGTGTATCGAATTTACTCAGTTTCTATGATCGAGCAACAGATATATTACAGGAAAGAGATGGTTGGGTTGACTGCATCTATCTGGACCTAAAAAAGGCATTCGACAGAGTTCCACATAGAGAGGTTGTTCTGGAAACTGGAAAATATTGGAGGGGTGACAGGTAAGCTTCTAACATGGATGAAAAATTTTCTGACTGATAGAAAAATGAGGGCAGTAATCAGAGGCAATGTATCGGACTGGAGAAATGTCACAAGTGGAGTACCACAGGGTTCAGTTCTTGCACCAGTGATGTTTATTGTCTACATAAATGATCTACCAGTTGGTATACAGAATTACATGAACATGTTTGCTGATGATGCTAAGATAATAGGAAGGATAAGAAATTTAGATGATTGTCATGCCCTTCAAGAAAACCTGGATAAAATAAGTATATGGAGCACCACTTGGCAAATGGAATTTAATGTTAATAAATGCCATGTTATGGAATGTGGAACAGGAGAACATAGACCCCACACAACCTATACATTATGTGAGAAATCTTTAAAGAATTCTGATAAAGAAAGAGATCTAGGGGTGGTTCTAGATAGAAAACTATCACCTGAGAACCACATAAAGAATATTGTGCAAGGAGCCTATGCTACGCTTTCTAACTTTAGAATTGCGTTTAAATACATGGATGGTGATATACTAAAGAAATTGTTCATGACTTTTGTTACGCCAAAGCTAGAATATGCAGCTGTTGTGTGGTGCCCAACAACAGAAGTTGGCCCATATCTTAAGAAGCACATCAACAAACTGGAAAAGGTGCAAAGACATGCTACTAAGTGGCTCCCAGAACTGAAGGGCAAGAGCTACGAGGAGAGGTTAGAGGCATTAAATATGCCAAAACTAAAAGACAGAAGAAAGAGGTGATATGATCACTACATACAAAATAGTATCAGGAATTGATAAAATCGACAGCGAAGATTTCCTGAGACCTGGAACTTCAAGAACAGGAGGTCATAGATTGAAACAAGCTTAACACAGATGCTAAAGAAATATAAGAAAATTCACTTTCGCAAATAGCGTGGTAGACGGTTGGAACAAGTTAGGTGAAAAGGTGGTGGAGGCCAAGACTGTCAGTAGTTTCAAAGCGTTATATGACAAAGAGTGCTGGGAAGACGGTCTCATCCTGTAACTACACTTAGGTATTTACACACACACTATATATATATATATATATATATATATATATATATATATATATATATATATATATATATATATATATATATATTATTAAATATGACCGAAAAAGTAAGATTAATAATTCTAACACGAATTTTCTCAATCTTTCGTACATTATGCTTCACTGTTGGAGGTAAATCAAAAATCACTTCTCCAAAATTCATTTTTATTTCTAGTCTGACGCGACACGGGCGCGTTTCGTAAAACTTATTACATTTTCAAAGACTTCACAAATACACAACTGATTAGAACTTGCGTTTCCCTGATTTTATATCTACATTTGAGTGAGGTGGGAAGGGTGATGTGGCATTACATTTGAGTGAGGTGGGAAGGATGATGTGGCATTAACACAAGACAGAACACTAGAGGATATTAATAGGGTATTAAAAGTATCAACACAAGACAGAACAGAAACAATGGGTATTGAATAGAAGTGTTTGTAGAAAGCCTATTGGTCCATATTTCTTGATGCTTCTATATTGGAGCGGAGTCTTGAGGTGGGTAGAATATAGTTGTGCAATAATTGGCTGTTGATTGCTGGTGTTGACTTCTTGATGTGTAGTGCCTCGCAAACGTCAAGCCGCCTGCTATCGCTGTATCTATCGATGATTTCTGTGTTGTTTACTAGGATTTCTCTGGCGATGGTTTGGTTATGGGAAGAGATTATATGTTCCTTAATGGAGCCCTGTTGTTTATGCATCGTTAAACGCCTAGAAAGAGATGTTGTTGTCTTGCCTATATACTGGGTTTTTTGGAGCTTACAGTCCCCAAGTGGGCATTTGAAGGCATAGACGACGTTAGTCTCTTTTAAAGCGTTCTGTTTCGTGTCTGGAGAGTTTCTCATGAGTAGGCTGGCCGTTTTTCTGGTTTTATAGTAAATCGTCAGTTGTATCCTCTGATTTTTGTCTGTAGGGATAACGTTTCTATTAACAATATCTTTCAGGACCCTTTCCTCTGTTTTATGAGCTGTGGAAAAGAAGTTCCTGTAAAATAGTCTAATAGGGGGTATAGGTGTTGTGTTAGTTGTCTCTTCGGAGGTTGCATGGCTTTTCACTTTCCTTCTTATGATGTCTTCGATGAAACCATTGGAGAAGCCGTTATTGACTAGAACCTGCCTTACCCTACAGAGTTCTTCGTCGACTTGCTTCCATTCTGAGCTGTGGCTGAGAGCACGGTCGAGGTATGCGTTAACAACACTCCTCTTGTACCTGTCAGGGCAGTCGCTGTTGGCATTTAGGCACATTCCTATGTTTGTTTCCTTTGTGTAGACTGCAGTGTGGAAACCTCCGCCCTTTTCCATGACTGTTACATCTAGAAAAGGCAGCTTCCCATCCTTTTCCGTCTCGTAAGTGAAACGCAGCACGGAACTCTGCTCAAATGCCTCCTTCAGCTCCTGCAGATGTCTGACATCAGGTACCTGTGTAAAAATGTCGTCAACATACCTGAAGTATATGGCCGGTTTCATGTTCATGTCGACTAAGACTTTTTGCTCGATGGTACCCATGTAGAAGTTTGCAAACAGGACACCTAGGGGAGAACCCATGGCGACCCCATCTTCTTGCTTATACATGTGCCCATCCGGGCTCAAGAAGGGTGCCTCTTTAGTACAAGCTTGGAGTAGTTTCCTCAGAATACTTTCTGGCATGTCAAGAGGAGTACAGGCTGGATCACGATACACTCTGTCGGCTATCATTCCGATTGTCTCGTCCACAGGTACGTTGGTAAACAGCGATTCTACGTCCAACGAGGCTCTTATCCCTGTGGCCCGTGCGCCCCGCAGTAAGTCCACAAATTCCTTTGGAGACTTCAGGCTGAAGGCGCAAGGAACATAAGGAGTCAGCAGGCCGTTGAGTCGCTTCGCCAATCTGTACGTGGGTGTGGGTATCTGGCTAATGATTGGCCGAAGTGGGTTTCCAGGCTTGTGCGTCTTGACATTTCCATACGCATATCCAGGTTTATATTCCCCAATGATCTTTGGCAGGTGGAGTCCGGATTTCTTGGCGTTCACAGTTTCGATCAGTTTGTTGACCTTTGCTTTTAATTCGGCTGTAGTGGCTTGTACTAAAGAGGCACCCTTCTTGAGCCCGGATGGGCACATGTATAAGCAAGTAGATGGGGTCGCCATGGGTTCTCCCCTAGGTGTCCTGTTTGCAAACTTCTACATGGGTACCATCGAGCAAAAAGTCTTAGTCGACATGAACATGAAACCGGCCATATACTGCAGGTATGTTGACGACATTTTTACACAGGTACCTGATGTCAGACATCTGCAGGAGCTGAAGGAGGCATTTGAGCAGAGTTCCGTGCTGCGTTTCACTTACGAGACGGAAAAGGATGGGAAGCTGCCTTTTCTAGATGTAACAGTCATGGAAAAGGGCGGAGGTTTCCACACTGCAGTCTACACAAAGGAAACAAACATAGGAATGTGCCTAAATGCCAACAGCGACTGCCCTGACAGGTACAAGAGGAGTGTTGTTAACGCATACCTCGACCGTGCTCTCAGCCACAGCTCAGAATGGAAGCAAGTCGACGAAGAACTCTGTAGGGTAAGGCAGGTTCTAGTCAATAACGGCTTCTCCAATGGTTTCATCGAAGACATCATAAGAAGGAAAGTGAAAAGCCATGCAACCTCCGAAGAGACAACTAACACAACACCTATACCCCCTATTAGACTATTTTACAGGAACTTCTTTTCCACAGCTCATAAAACAGAGGAAAGGGTCCTGAAAGATATTGTTAATAGAAACGTTATCCCTACAGACAAAAATCAGAGGATACAACTGACGATTTACTATAAAACCAGAAAAACGGCCAGCCTACTCATGAGAAACTCTCCAGACACGAAACAGAACGCTTTAAAAGAGACTAACGTCGTCTATGCCTTCAAATGCCCACTTGGGGACTGTAAGCTCCAAAAAACCCAGTATATAGGCAAGACAACAACATCTCTTTCTAGGCGTTTAACGATGCATAAACAACAGGGCTCCATTAAGGAACATATAATCTCTTCCCATAACCAAACCATCGCCAGAGAAATCCTAGTAAACAACACAGAAATCATCGATAGATACAGCGATAGCAGGCGGCTTGACGTTTGCGAGGCACTACACATCAAGAAGTCAACACCAGCAATCAACAGCCAATTATTGCACAACTATATTCTACCCACCTCAAGACTCCGCTCCAATATAGAAGCATCAAGAAATATGGACCAATAGGCTAACAATAACACTTCTATTCAATACCCATTGTTTCTGTTCTGTCTTGTGTTGATACTTTTAATACCCTATTAATATCCTCTAGTGTTCTGTCTTGTGTTAATGCCACATCATCCTTCCCACCTCACTCAAATGTAATGCCACATCACCCTTCCCACCTCACTCAAATGTAGATATAAAATCAGGGAAACGCAAGTTCTAATCAGTTGTGTATTTGTGAAGTCTTTGAAAATGTAATAAGTTTTACGAAACGCGCCCGTGTCGCGTCAGACTAGAAATAAAAATGAATTTTGGAGAAGTGATTTTTGATTTACCTCCAACAGTGAAGCATAATGTACGAAAGATTGAGAAAATTCGTGTTAGAATTATTAATCTTACTTTTTCGGTCATATTTAATAATATATGTCTACAGGAAAGACTGCTACCAAAATATACTAATATATATATATATATATATATATATATATATATATATATATATATATATATATATATATATATATATATATATATATATATATATATATATATATATATATATATATATATATATATAGCAGGAAAGACTGCTACCAAAATATACTAATATATATATATATATATATATATATATATATATATATATATATATATATATATATATATATATATATATATATATATATATATATATATATATAATATATATATATATATATTATATATATATATATATATATATATATATATAAATATATATAAATATATATATATATATATTATATATATATATATATATATATATATATATATTATATATATATATATATAAATATATATATATATATATATATATATATATATGTCGTACCTAGTAGCCAGAATGCACTTTTCAGCCTACTATGCAAGGCCCGATTTGCCTAATAAGCCAAGTTTTCATTAATTAATATATTTTCTCTATTTTTTTTCTTATGAAATGATAAAGCTATCCATTTCATTATGTATGAGGTCAATTCTTTTTTTATTGGAGTTAAAATTAATATAGATATATGACCAAACCTAACCAACCCTACATAAACTATCTTTATAGGTTAGGTTAGGTAGCTGAAAATGTTAGGTTAGGTAGTCGAAAAAACATTAATTCATGAAAACTTGGCTTATTAGGCAAATCGGGCCTTGTATAGTAGGCTGAGATGTGCGTTCTGGCTACTAGGTACGACACACACACACACACACACATATATATATATATATATATATATATATATATATATATATATATATATATATATATGCGAACAAGCCTGAATGGTCCCCAGGACTATATGCGAATGAAAACTCACACCCCAGAAGTGACTCGAACCCATACTCCCAGAAGCAAAGCAACTGGTAACTACAGGGCGCCTTAATCCGCTTGACCATCACGGCCGTCAAAAGGAAGTGATAGCCGAGGCTATTTGAGCCACTTCCCCGACGGCAACTCGGACGGTAATCTTGGGCATAGCATTTCACCAAATCACCTCATTCTTTGGGGCACACGTGAGGAACACAAATGCGAACAAGCCTGAATGGTCCCCAGGACTATATGCGAATGAAAACTCACACCCCAGAAGTGACTCGAACCCATACTCCCAGAAGCAAAGCAACTGGTAACTACAGGGCGCCTTAATCCGCTTGACCATCACGGCCGTCAAAAGGAAGTGATAGCCGAGGCTATTTGAGCCACTTCCCCGACGGCAATGGTCAAGCGGATTAAGGCGCCCTGTAGTTACCAGTTGCTTTGCTTCTGGGAGTATGGGTTCGAGTCACTTCTGGGGTGTGAGTTTTCATTCGCATATAGTCCTGGGGACCATTCAGGCTTGTTCGCATTTGTGTTCCTCACGTGTGCCCCAAAGAATGAGGTGATTTGGTGAAATGCTATGCCCAAGATTACCATCCGAGTTGCCGTCGGGGAAGTGGCTCAAATAGCCTCGGCTATCACTTCCTTTTGACGGCCGTGATGGTCAAGCGGATTAAGGCGCCCTGTAGTTACCAGTTGCTTTGCTTCTGGGAGTATGGGTTCGAGTCACTTCTGGGGTGTGAGTTTTCATTTTCATATATATATATATATATATATATATATATATATATATATATATATATATATATATATATATATATATATATATATATATATATATATAACTGAAAACTCACACCCCAGAAGTGACTCGAACCCATACTCCCACAACTGGTATGTACAGGGACGCCTTAATCCGCTTGACCATCACGACCGGACATAAGGAAGTGATAGCCGAGGCTATATGAACCACTTCCCCGCCGGCACTCGGATGGTAATCTTGGGCATAGCATTTTATCAAATCACCTCATTCTTTGGGGCACACGTGAGGAACACAAATGCAAACAAGCCTGAATGGTCCCCAGGACTATATACAACTGAAAACTCACACCCCAGAAGTGACTCGAACCCATACTCCCACAACTGGTATGTACAGGGACGCCTTAATCCGCTTGACCATCACGACCGGACATAAGGAAGTGATAGCCGAGGCTATATGAACCACTTCCCCGCCGGCACTCGGATGGTAATCTTGGGCATAGCATTTTATCAAATCACCTCATTCTTTGGGGCACACGTGAGGAACACAAATGCAAACAAGCCTGAATGGTCCCCAGGACTATATACAACTGAAAACTCACACCCCAGAAGTGACTCGAACCCATACTCCCACAACTGGTATGTACAGGGACGCCTTAATCCGCTTGACCATCACGACCGGACATAAGGAAGTGATAGCCGAGGCTATATGAACCACTTCCCCGCCGGCACTCGGATGGTAATCTTGGGCATAGCATTTTATCAAATCACCTCATTCTTTGGGGCACACGTGAGGAACACAAATGCAAACAAGCCTGAATGGTCCCCAGGACTATATACAACTGAAAACTCACACCCCAGAAGTGACTCGAACCCATACTCCCACAACTGGTATGTACAGGGACGCCTTAATCCGCTTGACCATCACGACCGGACATAAGGAAGTGATAGCCGAGGCTATCACTTTCGCTATGAGATTACCATCCGAGTGCCGGCGGGGAAGTGGTTCATATAGCCTCGGCTATCACTTCCTTATGTCCGGTCGTGATGGTCAAGCGGATTAAGGCGTCCCTGTACATACCAGTTGTGGGAGTATGGGTTCGAGTCACTTCTGGGGTGTGAGTTTTCAGTTGTATATAGTCCTGGGGACCATTCAGGCTTGTTTGCATTTGTGTTCCTCACGTGTGCCCCAAAGAATGAGGTGATTTGATAAAATGCTATGCCCAAGATTACCATCCGAGTGCCGGCGGGGAAGTGGTTCATATAGCCTCGGCTATCACTTCCTTATGTCCGGTCGTGATGGTCAAGCGGATTAAGGCGTCCCTGTACATACCAGTTGTGGGAGTATGGGTTCGAGTCACTTCTGGGGTGTGAGTTTTCAGTTGTATATAGTCCTGGGGACCATTCAGGCTTGTTTGCATTTGTGTTCCTCACGTGTGCCCCAAAGAAT
Organism: Procambarus clarkii; assembly: GCF_040958095.1. NCBI lineage: Eukaryota > Metazoa > Arthropoda > Malacostraca > Decapoda > Cambaridae > Procambarus > Procambarus clarkii. The sequence goes on from NW_027189356.1 coordinate 177,424, forward strand.
GAGGTGATTTGATAAAATGCTATGCCCAAGATTACCATCCGAGTGCCGGCGGGGAAGTGGTTCATATAGCCTCGGCTATCACTTCCTTATGTCCGGTCGTGATGGTCAAGCGGATTAAGGCGTCCCTGTACATACCAGTTGTGGGAGTATGGGTTCGAGTCACTTCTGGGGTGTGAGTTTTCAGTTGTATATAGTCCTGGGGACCATTCAGGCTTGTTTGCATATATATATATATATATATATGTGTGTGTATATCACGAAAATAAACACGTGATTAAGAATGTGACAATGTCAGACCACGGAGGAAAAATGAAACAGGAAATTTCCTTAAGTACTTTCGTATATTAAATACATCTTCAGAAGGTCACCTTCTGAAGATGTATTTAATATACGAAAGTACTTAAGGAAATTTCCTGTTTCATTTTTCCTCCGTGGTCTGACATTGTCATATATATATATATATGTCGTACCTAGTAGCCAGAACTCACTTCTCAGCCTACTATTCAAGGCCCGATTTGCCTAATAAGCCAAGTTTTCCTGAATTAATATATTTCCTATAATTTTTTTCTTATGAAATGATAAAGCAACCCTTTTCTCTATGTATGAGGTCAATTTTTTTTTATTGGAGTTAAAATTAACGTAGATATATGACCGAACCTAACCAACCCTACCTAACCTAACCTAACCTATATTTATAGGTAAGGTTAGGTTAGGTAGCCAAAAAAAGCTAGGTTAGGTTAGGTTAGGTAGGTTAGGTAGACGAAAAAACATTAATTCATGAAAACTTGTCTTATTAGGCAAATTGGGCCTTGAATAGTAGGCTGAGAAGTGCGTTCTGGCTATTAGGTACGACATATATATATATATATATATATATATATATATATATATATATATATATATATATATATGTCGTACCTAGTAGCCAGAACTCACTTCTCAGCCTACTATGCAAGGCCCGATTTGCCTAATAAGCCAAGTTTTCATGAATTAATTGTTTTTCGACTACCTAACCTACCTAACCTAACCTAACCTAACTTTCTCTACTACCTAACCTAACCTATAAAGATAGGTTAGGTTAGGTTAGGTAGGGTTGGTTAGGTTCGATCATATATCTACGTTAATTTTAACTCCATTAAAAAAACATTGACCTCATACATAATGAAATGGGTAGCTTTATCATTTCATAAGAAAAAAATTATAGAAAATATATTAATTCAGGAAAACTTGGCTTATTAGGCAAATTTGGCCTTGCATAGTAGGCTGAGAAGTGCGTTCTGGCTACTAGGTACGACATATATATATATATATATATATATATATATATATATATATATATATATATATATATATATATATATATATATATATATCGGACAATTAGGAAAAAAAAAATAAAAATTTAAATTATTTTACCTTGTACCTAGATCCACCAGGCCTGTTTGGTCTATGTTTCAGTACTTGAGAAATCTGGAAGGTCACATCCTCCTCCTCAACTTGTGGATGTGCGTTGATAGATGATTCTGTAAAATTAAGTTATTTATATAATAATAAATTCAGTATAACAATAATATTCTGTAAAATTAAAAGTAATTTATACATCAATCAGATAAAACTCTCCAGAGATGGTGATACACAACATATAAAGGACAAGCTTCAGAACAAAATATGCATTTAGGAATAAGGTTTTGTACATGTAGGTAGCACATGAGAAAATAAGTGGAAGGTGATCAAGTTTATATTAACATGTTAATGGCTTTGTTAAGGCTTTGCAAGAATGAAAAAATATTAATAATATAATATCACCTACCAATTAATTGTACATCACTTATAAGTCAATTATTTGCATTATTATTATTCAATACTAATGATATAAAAATGCATTTTGTAATCTACTATTTATGCAAGTATTAAGCACAGGATCATGAAATAAACTGCACAATACTGTAATGGATAAACCAATTAAGTTTACATTTTCCTATAGCTAAGTCAGTCAGTTCTATTAGCAGCAGAGAACAATTATGCCCAACCTCTATTAAATGAAACAATCTTAAGAGCAAGTGATAGAAATATAATCATTTATGCTTGGGAAAATATTATGGAATGGTTCCAAATATGAAAAATATTAAGTTTTTTGGTTAAAATTTTTTAATTTAAAATTTAAATTTTTAAGTGAATTTTAAACTTTAAAAAAATTATTTAATTTTTTGGTTACTTACTTAAAATAACATTATATAGTTCTTGTTTTTGTAGAAATGCCAATTTCTTCTTTTGCCCTTCCAGACTGTATAGTGACCACAGGCCGTTTGTTCATATCTTCATTATTCTTCGAACCATGGTTGCACAATCAGACCCACGTACACTGGTTAAAAGCATCACCTAAAAGCAACAACAAAAATGTAGTACACTGACGAATTTTGAATATATATATATATATATATATATATATATATATATATATATATATATATATATATATATATATATATGTATGCCATATACATATATATGCTATGTTGTATGCTACAACTTGGCTGATAATAAAGCCATTCACAACTGCAGGCCTAATAAAAAAAGGAGGTGGCATAGCAATATCTTACAAAGATACCTTCATCTGCAATAGTGTCATTAGTAATAGAGACGACTATTGTGAATATACCTTTGCCAAGTTCTCCAGTAAATCCCTTAAATCCTCCTTGAACAAGAGGGTTTTTACTTGATCGAACCATATTCTTAACCTGCTGCAGGTAATTTTCAAATGGAAATGCTGAACATCTGTCCAAACTACCGAACTCTTTGGCATCAGAGGATATGTGTGTTAGGCAGTGTACATTGTACACTAAAAAATCCTTACCATACAGCTCACGAGCCTTTAACACAAAGTACAGCGAAAGATCATGTGCATATTGGCTGTAATTTAACTGAATCAATTTAGGTGATACAAGAATAGAAATGGCTACACTCAGAGTCAGGAAATGGTCATACAATTCTTTGGGTAAGATTCCCTTCAGTACAATCTTACCGGTGTAGAGAAGGAGTTGCCTGTATTCAGTCGCTTTCCATCTATCAACCTCTGAAAGACTTCGAGGTTTACCTGTTCTTTTAGGCGTCGCTTTTTGGCCCGTGACATACGCTGCCATCTTGTGTGGTATTCTCTTCTTCTTTCTATAATGTGTGCATACATTCTGAAGGAGAAAGGCCAAGTGCTACATTACCAATTACTATTACAAGATTATTAGTAAAGTATTGTACTGCAAAAAGCAAATAAAATGGGGTAAACTAAACTTTGAAAACAAATAATAATTAAAACAGGTAAATTAGTAAAATAACAAAGGCTTAAGCAGACATGACTCTGCTTAAGCCATGTAAAGCAGACAGATAAGATGGCAATATATAAGGGGAAAAAATTAAAAAGCTAGGATATAAAACTAATTGAGATCAAAAGCATAAATTATTAAAGTAGGGGAAAAAATAACAAATGACTTCATAAAAAAATTATCCAATTGCCAACAGCAACTTGGTAGTACGAGTCTAAGTCTAAGAAACAAAAAAAATTTAAATGCTGTTATCTGCAATGAAACAATACATACTATTGCACGTACCGAAACATTGATGAATGTAAAAAATAGAGAACTATTTGCTGAATGTCCCATAAATGGATTTAAACTATTTTACACAAAGAGGGGGGAGAAGCCATGTATGTTAGGGAATATTTGAAATGTAGTCTCGAAAAGTACACAACTGTGATAGGAAAATTAGGTCACATGGAGGAGTGGGTCTGTATACTATGGAAGACCTTGTATGCTCGGAGCTCCTTAACATTACAAATGAGGTGGTAGAGGTATTGGGATTAAAAATAGAGAAAATAAATTTAGTGATTATTCTAATATACAAACCGCCAGATGCAACGGCCGAGGAATTCACAGAACAGATAAACAAAATGGAGAACTCGATACCTCATATTATCTTCCTAGGTGACTTCAACTTGCCTAGTCTAAGATGGAGAATAGCAAACAATAATATTATACCAGGAAATTTATCGAGACCTACCCACTCAGCTTCCTGGCAATACGTTAGTAATGAATAAATATGATATATTTACTCATTATAATGTTGGTGCTGAATGTACAACACGAAAAAACATAATTTTAATCTGAAAAAGGATCTTTTTATAAAGAAATTAGACGAAAATAAAGAGCTGGTGACGCCAAATCAAGTCGACGATCCAAGCGTCGGTTAGGTTAAGTTAGGTCAACCTAACCTATTATATTTATTCATTACTAACGTATTGCCAGGAAGCTTTGTGAAGCTTGTGTAGCTTGTGGTAGCTTGTGGTAATTAGACGGACCCTCATTTTAACAGAAACTTGGCTAAGTAAAGACTATACCCAACTCTACAACTTAGCTGGTTATAAAGGCATTCATAATTGCAGGCCTAGTAAAAAAGAAGGTGTTATACCAAAACAGATGCAGAACTAGGAAACAGGATTTCTTCAACAGAAATTTTGAAATTGTTCACAATTTTTGTTACACCAAAGTTGGAGTATGCAGCAGTTGTATGGTGTGCCCATATCTTAGAAAGCATATCAACAAACTGGAAACGGTGCAGAGACATGCCACTAAGTGGCATTAACTAAATGCCATTAAATATGCCAAATATACTACATAAATATACATACTACACATGCACAATAATTGTCCTGGGACCTCTGATATTCATAATATAATATATATATATATATATATATATATATATATATATATATATATATATATATATATATATATATATATATATATATATATGTATATATAGGGCCATCAACACACCTCCAGCTAGGGCCACCAACACACCTCCAGGGCCATCAACTCGCCTCCAGGGCCATCAACACAACACCACCATCAACACACCTCCAGCCAGGGCCACCAACACACCTCCAGCCAGGGCCACCAACACACCTCCAGCCAGGGCCACCAACACACCTCCAGCCAGGGCCACCAACACACCTCCAGCCAGGGCCATCAACACACCTCCAGCCAGGGCCATCAACACACCTCCAGCCAGGGCCACCAACACACCTCCAGCCAGGGCCACCAACACACCTCCAGCCAGGGCCACCAACACACCTCCAGCCAGGGCCACCAACACACCTCCAGCCAGGGCCATCAACACACCTCCAGCCAGGGCCACCAACACACCTCCAGCCAGGGCCACCAACACACCTCCAGCCAGGGCCACCAACACACCTCCAGCCAGGGCCACCAACACACCTCCAGCCAGGGCCATCAACACGCCTCCAGGGCCATCAACACAACACCACCACCAACACACCTCCAGCCAGGGCCACCAACACACCTCCAGCCAGGGCCACCAACACACCTCCAGCCAGGGCCACCAACACACCTCCAGCCAGGGCCACCAACACACCTCCAGCCAGGGCCACCAACACACCTCCAGCCAGGGCCACCAACACACCTCCAGCCAGGGCCACCAACACACCTCCAGCCAGGGCCACCAACACACCTCCAGCCAGGGCCACCAACACACCTCCAGCCAGGGCCACCAACACACCTTCAGGGCCACCAACACAACACCACCATCAACACACCATCCAGCCTACCACCACAAGCTTATAAATATACTACACATGTCTAAGAGCAAATAAAAGAAAACAGTTACCTTAACTATTGAAGATGCAGCAGGATTTTGTGGATAAGCCAGCAGCAGTCCCTCTCGACACGGTTTTAAAATGGCGGCGACTACCACAACATGCAACGAGCCTAAAGAATGTCCAGCGCTAGCATTATCTAAACGCTATTATATATTATCAAGCAATACGGAAATCTAAAATAAAAAAAATGATACAAATAATTGTATTAAATATTTATTTGCAATTACAATACCTCGGGAATATATTTTTGCGTTAGCAAAACATATTAAGTTCGTATTTAGTTTAACTCATTTAAATTCTTTACAAATAATAACCTGATTTTACCTGATGGCCATTAACATTAATGTTTTATGTTGATACATTTCATACCCTTATTATTTCAATTTCTTTCTTTATTATGCACCCCATACCCATCCCGTGGGCGGTGGTGTAAAGGATTACAGAGGCACATAATGGGTTCAGGAACTGAACTCTCTAGTTTGTTTAGCTAAGCAAATAACAATTTTTGACGCTAGTTACAAAATTATTAATGTTATATATACATGTACACACTCTCATACATACATGTACATATATATATATATATACGTATACATATATACATACACATGCATATTTATAATCACCCACACAAATACACACATCAATAATCTCTGTCACTTATTTTATACATGTTCTTGTAGAACATTCTATTGCGAACACATTGGGCGCTGCCCAATAAACTCGCCCCTCGGGGCAAAATTATTTTTTTTTTTTAATCTTGGTGGAACATAAAATGGCCGCCTGTGTTTATGCTGTCGTCAGATGGCGCTGTGACGTCACAGATGAGGGAAGCACGTACTGCGCATTAATGCCTCGATCCCTCGTTATTTATTTATTTTATTTATTTATATATATATATACAAGAACGTACATTGGGGGGTTAAGAGACAACATAGAGCTTAAGTTAGAATTATAATCTTGTAAAACCACTAGCTTGCATATATAGCGTTTCGGGCAAGTCCTTAAACTAATCTTTGAGCAAATTCTTAAACAGAGTTTTAGAGAAATAATTAAATGTAAAATTGATAAAAAGTGTTTAACAGGTACATTACAGCTTTACTTTACAAGTACAGATGATTTTAAGTAGGATAATTACAGTAAAATTGTCAAAAAATTTTTTACAGGTACGATGCAAGAATTTTCGACACAAAAGCAGATCAGAACAATACACAATAATGAACAAGGAATCCTAAGTACAATTAGGAAAACATCTCAGGGTTATACATTGGATTACTGAAGCACAATATGAGGATCATTACAAATAGTAATGCAGTAGAATATGCACTCATATTCTATTATTAAGTTAATATTAAGTTCCTTCCTCATGTTAAGTATCTTTGTGGTACTAGGGACATCCAAGGATTATCTTCAAGGCTTCGTTCTGCAAGTTTTCAAGCCCTTTAAGCTTTCTTTCAGTCATCAAGGCAAGCAGAGATGCAACATAATCCACTACCTCCTTTATGAACTGGCGTTACTCTTGCGTTTTTAAGGATATCAGGGAAGGTATGACACTCAAGGGATTTGTTGAACAGCAGAGCTATAGGTGGCGCAAGGGCATTGGAGGCGCTCTTGTATACAATGGATGGGATTTCACTGATGTTCCCAGCTTTGGTTTTTAGTGAATGTATGATGGACACAACATCTGACGGGCTGACTGGTGAGAGGAGAAGAGAGTTTGGATAGCTGCCTGAGAGATATGTGTTGATATGTGTCTGACTCTGTGGGATTTTACTTGCAAGGTTAGCACCAATCGATGAAAAGAAGCTATTAAATTCATTCGCCATTTCTAAGTCAGATGACAGTGTAAGGCCATCCTTAGAGAGTGTTATCTGGTTGTGGGAGTGTTGTTTAGTTCCCAGGATGTTAGAGATGGTATTCCATGTGCTTTTCATGTTGCCTTTTGCTTCTTTGAATCTAGTCTCATAGTATGAAAGTTTTGCTTTTCTTATGATACTGGTAAGCACTGACGAGTACCTTTTAACTACTTCCATTGGAATTAGGCCACTCCTAAATTTCTTTTCGTGTTCATGTTTTTTGTTGATTGATTTAATTATGCCACTTGTGAGCCACGGGTTATTTTTTCTTTTATCAGTTACTTGTTTGGTAAGGAGGGGACAGTGAGTGTTGTAGAGGCTTAGAGTTTTGTAGAGAAAGAGGTTAGTTGATGAGTTTATATCCTGTGTATTATTAAATTCAGATTCCCAGTTAATATTGTGAAGTGCATTAGAGAGATTGCCTAAAGCTGATTCACTATGTAGCCTGAATGAAAGTTTTTTGGTTTCTGGTGGTGATGTGTCAATGTTTGCTATGAGGAAAGTAGGATAGTGGTCAGTTGTTCTGTCATAAATTACCCCAGATGTAAGGGGAGCTGTTATATTAGTCCAAAGGTGATCCAGGGTAGTGGCAGATGTTTGAGTGACTCGGGTGGGCTTGGTGATTGTGGGGATTAGCATACAGGAGTGCATGCTGTTACGGAAATAGTCAACTTGAGGGTTGTTTTCAACATTCAATAAAGAAATTCTGGAGGGCTTCTGTGCAAGGTTTAGGATGAGCTAGCCTAAGCATTTTTATACCAATTTGACAGTTATTTTCAGTAACACGATAAACAACGCTCGGAATATTAAGTTCCTTTCTCATATTAAGTATCTTTGTGGTACGAGGGCACCCAAGGATTATCCTCACGGCTTCGTTCTGCAATTTTTCAAGCCCTCCAAGCTTTCTTTCAGGATGCCTTAAAGTTAGTTTAGTTCATTTATTATGCACCCCATACCCATCTTGTGGGCAGTAGTGGAAAGGGTTGCAGAGGCACATAATGGGCTCAGGGACTGAACCCCACAATTCATTTAGCTAAGCAAGTTACAATCTTGATGAGCTAGTTAAAAAATTCAGTATAAGTCGTCACATCAACAATGGGTTCGAGATCGATCACAAGTACAGTTTCTAAATTAAGCAACTGACATATGTGGAGAGCTAGTGTCACAATTGATATGTTTGTCCTGCACACCGCCCCTCATCCAGTGGGCAGCGGTGGATAGGTTACAATCACTTTGTTACTACTTACAGTTAGCAAACTGGGGATATTTGGCTAAAATTTCTGGTACCAGATAATTTTGAATGAAATATTGACACATCGTTGGTACATTGGTTATAAAATTGTCTCTGAATTCACTATCACATAGTGACGGAGGGTGTGCGAATAATTTTGTTGACAGTTAACATTTGGTCAGGTCTACATCGGCAGATAATGAGAATTCCCAGAAATACTTGTAACCGAGTCTAAGCCGAGCAGTAGTAACATCTAGAAGTCTGCTGATTTTATTGGATGAACCATAGATGTGTCGCTCCTCTTGCATAATAGTATTGAACGAAAGTTAATCTCCCCAAACAATTTCGCGTTTTGGGCAAGTTACCCCTCCACTCTCTCCATTTTTTTTGGACATTCCCTGGTAGTGTGCGGAAATACTGAAAAGTGTATACTCTTTTCAACTTTGTCACCTTAATTCTCGTCCTATGTCTTTCATTTTGGTATCAATGCGTTCGCAATAGAATTCCCAACAGAACTATGTGAATATAATGTCAAAGACAGCAGCGCGCTCTACCCGCCGACAAGATGAATGTAGGCCAAGGGTACCAGAAAAAGAAAGCTGAGCGTGATAATACTGAAAAGTGTATACCCTTTTCAACTTTGTTACCTCAATTCTCATCCTAGGTTTTTCAATTTAGCATCAATGTGTTCGCAATAGAATTCTCTACAGGACTAAAGGCATATAAACTCCAAAAGCCCGGCTTACCATCCGCAACAAACAGAGAAAGCGAGAGCGTGTTACCAGGGAGCGCACAAGAGCGATAAAATGTATACACTCTTTTCATTCTGGTCACCTCAATTGTCATCCTAGGTCTTTCATTTTGGTATCAATGTGTTCGCAATAGAATTTCCAACCGGAATTTATGCATGAAATGTCAAAAACAGCAGCGTGCTCCACCCGCTGACGTGATGAAAGCACGGCGGACCATCCACACAAAACAGAGAAAGTGAGAGAAAGTAACCTGGGAGCACTCTAGTGCAATGTAATGTGAACACACTTTTCACTTTGGTTACCTCAATTCTCGTCATATGTCTTTCATTTTGGTATCAATGTGTTCGCAATTGTATCTGCTGGCATTTTACCCTTTGCTTGGATCTGAAGGGTTTTAGGCTCACCACGATGCAATCTGATAGTACCACACGTGTATATACCTATCTTCAAGCAGCAATTCACTCATTCAAACCGACTTATAATAGTTATCCATATATAAATGGTAATCTTTGTTCTACCTGTTAACCTGTCATATGAAGAAAGATTGTCAAAGCTTATATTACATTCTCTAGAAAAGCAAAGAATTAGGAGTGACATATGGTAGAGGTGCACAATGGGATGAATGGACATAACAAAGGGGACATTAATGGGGTATTAAAAGTAGCAACACAAGACAGAACTCGAAACAAAGTGTAAAAATTGGAAAAATTTAGATTTAGGAACTGCATGAGTAAATACACTGGGTTTGTACCTTAAGGTTCATGTATGCAATATTACAGAGTTCCAGTTAACTCCCATGCATGCAATTAATTTATGTTATGTTTATGTTTTTTATGTTAAAATGTTTTTGTTGATTTGTTTGTATATTTTCATAAGTAAAGCATGCTTACCGTCTTATTCCAAGTTTTATGATAACTTTACAATGTTTAAAACATAAAGTTCAATATATATTCTGGTTTTCATACAGGAATTATACGTTAATATAACATCATAATAACGTAATGATGTCGTGTAAATAACGTTATACTGACGTCATATAAATGTTATATTTATGTTATAAGAACGTAAATTGGATAGCTTTACAGAAAGTAAACAAAAAAAACTAAATGTTGACTGAAAATTATTTATTCTTAAATATAAAGCATGAAAACATTATAATACCATAGCATTTACTATTATTTTTAAATTTTTACATAAATCTTAAAAAACTGTGTCATAAGAATATATGTTTTTAGTTATATCCTTTGGTTTTAAGAATGTCAGATATACGTATTTATGTCAAAAGTTACAGTATTACCTTTGTGGAACCATTTAAAAACGTCCACAAACGTTCTGTGTTTGCTGGGTTATATATGTATAATACACATGAGAGAATCTAGCTTTTTACTCTAGCTTTTTTTAGAATATCTGGGAAGGTTTGGAGTTCAAGTGACTTGTTGAAGAGCAAAGCAATAGCAGGGGCTAAAGATCTGGAGGCTTTTTTGTAAATTAAAGTTGGTATCTCCTCAAGGGCACCAGACTTGGTTTTAAGGGAAAGGATTATCTCATTGACGTCAGTGGAATTAATAGGCTTTAGGTACAGAGACTGGGGATAGTTACCTAGATAGATAATGTAACTGCCACAGTCAGAATAAGATATCTGCCAAACTCAATCATATATAACTGCCAGAGTCGGTGTAATATAACTGCCAGTCAGAATTATACAACTGCCAGAGTCAGACTAACGTAATTGGCAGTGAACTTAATATAACTGCCAGGGTCAGACTAATATAACTGCCAGTGGCAGACTACTATAACTGCCAGAGTCAGAATAACATAACTGCCAGAGTCAGACTTATATAATTGCCATTCAGACTAATATACCTGCCAGAGTCAGGCTAATATACCTGACAGTGACAGACTAATATAACTGCCAGAGTCAGACTAATATAACTGCCAGATTCAGACTAATGTAATTGCCAGCTAGTGTAATATAACTGCCAGGGTCAGGCTAATATAACTGTCAGTGTCAGACTAATATAAATGCCAAAGTCTCAATAATATAACTGCCAATCAGACTAATATAACTGTCAGAGTCAGACTAATATAACTGCCGGAGTCAGACTAATATTACTGTCAGAGTCTGTTTAATATAACTCTCAGTCAGACTAATATAAGTGATAGAGTCAGACTAATATAACTGCCACAGTCTGAATAATAACTGCCAGAGTCAAACTAATATAACTCCCAGTCAAACTAATATAACTTCCAGAGTCAGACTAATATAACTACTAGAGTCAGCCTAATATAACTACCAGAGTCAGCCTAAAATAACTTCCAGTCAGACTAATATAACTGCCAGAGTCTGACTAATATAACTGCCACTGTCTGACAAATACCTGCCAGATTTAGCCTAATATAACTGCTATTAGCAGCCAAATATACCTGCCAGAGTCAGACTAATATAACTACCAGAGTCAGATTTATATAACTGCCAGAGTTAGTCTAATGTAACTTCAAGAGTCAGGCTAATATAACTGCCAGAGTCTGACTAATATATCTACCAGAGTCAAACTATTATAACTCCCAGAGTCAGACTAATATAACTGCCAGAATCAGTCTAATGTAAGTTCCAGAGTCAAACTAATATATCTGCCAGAGTCAGACTAATATAACAGACACAGTCAGACTATTATAACTGCCAGAGTCAGACTAATATAACTTACCAGAGTAAGTCTATTATAACTGCCAGAGTTGTAACACGGGGAGGGTTTCTCGAATTATCTTTCCTTCTTTCCCCTCTACCCGTATTCTTACTTTTTATTCTCTACAAGGGACTCCAAAACTTTTACTAAAGCTGACTCCACGCCACGTGGTCCTAAGACGATTGACCGACTTAGGATTCTACACCCCGTATGACGTGACCTAGGCTTTGAGCAAAACCCTAGAGTCGCCTCCGCCGACACCACCAGACCAGTAACACTGAGCAATGATCGAGGTCTGGATCGATCATGCTAATTAATCAACCTTGGGGCTTGATCCCCACTATAACATAACCTTGGGAACTTGAGTGTGGAATTAATTACACGGTAAAGATGACTTCCGATTTGGTGTTAGAATCGGCACCCAATTCAACTCTGCCTCGTAGGGACCACGTGACCAGGACAAATTCATATACCTATACATACACATGGAAATAATAAAAATGCAAATTATTAAGTAATTAATTTATTAAAAGAAAACTAAAACAAAATCTAAATGGTTATCACTCCCTACTTGACCTGAACGGCAATGAATTGATTATCCCTATAAGAACTCATAAAGCAACTTTACCTTGGGCGACCAGCTCAGATGTTGCGGGCTGGTCTTGGGGGAGGTAAGATGGTTGACCTCTCCCAGTTGTTCTGGAGTCCACACTGATCTCTCCTCTCTCTGATCTTCCCCAAACTAGAGCATTGTATTGTTCCGCATCGCTTACCACGTTACTTAGCAAGGTTTAAGTTATAACTATTAACCTCTGTTGTACTTAACTGATCCAGACTGGTTGAATTATTTTACTGAAGTTAAATTACACAAGCATCTAACGGCAGAGCCTTTCCCGATCACCAAAATGGTTATTTGAACTTTGAGAAATAGTGAACATGTCAACTCTGATGACCTATGACCGCCGGTCACTCGCGCCTTACAACTTAGATCTGATTCGTGACGTCACTGATGGTGACTTAACTCAAATCTCCTAATAATTAGAATACTCTTGGTACTATAACCAGGAATATTATACAATACAATTTTAATACAAAATGAATAAAGGCTAATTTCTCTAAATTACTGAATACTATAGGATGATTCATTATACGCAACTATGAACAGAGACGCCCGCCATTTGTGACTCAGACCTGCTAATCCCCAGGGAAATGTGCGTTGTTGAGGTCAGGTCCCTACACGAAACTTCTGGAACCTTCTGGAATAATTCTTACAACAGCCTAGTTTGTTACAGAGTCAGCATAATATAACTGCCAGAGTCTGACTAATAACTGCCAGAGTCAGTCTGATATAACTGCTAGAGTCAGACTAATATACCTACCAAAGTCAGACTAATATAACTGCCAGAGTTAGGCTAATGTTACTGCCAGAGTCAGTCTAATAACTGCCAGAGTCAGTCTAATACAACTACCAGAGTCAGATTAATATAACTGCCAGAGTCAGAGTAATATAACTTCCACATTCAGAATAATATAACTGCCAGAGTCAGAATAATATAACTGCCAGAGTCAGACTAATGTAACTCCCAGAGTAAGACTAATATAACTCCCAGAGTCAATCTAATATAACTCCCAGAGTCAGACTAATGTAATTGCTAGTGAGCTTAATATAACGGCCAGGGTCAGACTAACATAACTACCCGTGGCAGACTGATATAACTGCCAGAGTCCGACTAATATAATTCCCTGAGACTATCTAATATAGCTGCCAGAGTCAGACTAATATAACTGCCAGAGTCTGACTAATATAACTGCCAGAGTCTGACTAATATAACTGCCTCAGGCTGACAAAAAACTGCCAGAGTTAGACTAATATAACTGCCATTGTCAGCCAAATATAGCTGCCAGTGTCAGCCTAATATAACTACTAGAGTCAGATTTATATAACTGCCAGAGTTAGTCTAATGTAACTTCCAGATTCACCTTAAAATAACTGCCAGAGTCTGACTAATTTAACTACCAGAGTCAGACTATTATAACTCCCAGAGTCAGACTAATATAACTGCCAGTTTCTGTCTAATGAAACGTCCAGAGTCAGACTAATATAACTGCCAGAGACATACTAATAAAAGGGGACACAGTCAGACTATTATAACTGCCAGACTCAGACTAACATAACTGCCAGCGTAAGACTATTATAATTGCCAGAGTCAGAATAATGTAACTGCCAGAGTCTGACAAATAACTGGCAAAGTCAATCTGATATCACTGCCAGAGTCAGTCTAATATAACTGCCAGAGTCAGTCTAATATAACTGCCAGAGTCAGTCTAATGCAACTGCCAAAGTCAGATTAAAATAACTCCCAGAGTCAGAATAATATAACTGCCAGAGAAAGACAAATTTAACTGCCAGAGTCAATCTAACATAACTGCCAGAGTCAGACTAATGTAATTGCTAGTGAGCTTAATATAACAGCCAGGGTCAGACTAATATAACTACCTGTGGCAGACTGATATAACTGCCAGGGTCAGTCTAATATAACTACCAAAGTTAGACTAATATAACTGCCCGAGTCCGACTAATATAACTGCCGGAGACTATCTAATATAGCTGCCAAAGTCAGACTAATATAACTGTCAGTATCAGACTAATACAAATGCCAGAGTCTGAATAATATAACTGCCAATCAGACTAATATAACTGTCAGCTCAGACTAACATAACTGCTGGATTCAGACTAATATAACTGGCAGGGTCTGTCTAATATAAATGCCAGAGTCAGATTAATATAACTGATAGAGTCAGAATAATATAACTGCCATAGTCTGACTCATAACTGCCAGAGTCAGGTGAATATAACTTCCATTCAAAATAATGTAACTTCTTGAGTCAGTCTAATATAACTACTAGAGTCAGACTAATATAACTACCAGAGTCAGACTAATATAACTGCCAGAGTCGATTAATATAACTTAGAGACTGACTAATAACTGTGTTATGGGGTGTATGTGATTGTACATAGATGGCCAATAGTACAAGTTAAAAGAGTTCCTAAAATAGTGGCAATATGGAGGCCCCGGCCCCCCAGGGAAGAATATTCCCAGTAAATACTATGAGTTAGGTTAGGATATATATCTGCAGGCTAAGGTAATCCCCTATTCCACACTCAGCAGGATGAAAGGAAAACTTCTTTCTTATACCTTATTTATTAAACCCTCTAATAACCCCCCCATATATACATTAATAAAACTTTTTTCTTTACCACTCTTCTTTACGTTAAAAGCCTTGGTCCACATAGGCAGGATGCAAGGTTTTACAATTACAAAACTAGGGTAAAGTCTACTTGGATAGGGCCCTAGCAAAGGCTATAGGTAGCCCAGAACAACTTGAGCACAAGTGGTTTCACTAACACAAACTTGAGTAATCTTAGGAATATAATGTTACGAACCAAACTTCCTCGCCCGAGCACGAAGCCTTGGAGTTCGCGCCATCTGTGAGTCGGCTGCCAAAAACCCCACACCATGGACAACGCCATCTAGTGAGGACGGGAGATGCCGGCAATAAGTGCTGGATGCCTGTCCTAGTCGGCTCATGACGTAGCCGCTGCTGACCTCTGGTGAGGTGGCGCTTAGACAGCAACGCCATCTATGGAGTGTAGAGGTGGACGTTTCTGTCTAAGCTAGTAAGTGAAGTTTCCTAGTGGCCCTAGGTAGTGTCCCCAGTACTGATGACGTGTCTGGTTTCAGAGTCGACCTAGGACTGCTGTGTTGGACGATGGGGCAGTCTACCCAAGGCAGCCAAGGTCTCTTCACCAGTCTGCTTTGAAGAAGCTGTGAGCCACCCCTGGACGAACTCTGTTGAGAGTATAATAGCCTGCCTGAGGAGTGGCAGTGTCGGGAATCGCCTTATCCGGGGCTGGCTGGTGGAAGAGACTACCCACTGTGGTGCTGAATGAGGAGAGTGACCAGTGAGTCACATGAGGCTCCTGCCTAGGGCTCGCAACCCTAGTATCAGTCGTAGAGTGGCCTAAACAGCGAGGCTGATCGGTACCTGCCAGCTACAGGCTGGATTGTGGTTGAAGGCCATCACGACGAAGCACCCAGTGGGACTGTGATTTGGCTGGCCTGTAGCCAGAGTAGATTCGTAGTAGTCATCGTGGATTCATCGTGGGCCACGGAAGAAGGAACCAGGGCTACCCAGAGTGAGCGTGACAGAGTGTCAAGTGTCTTCAGAGGAAGACTAAACTTTATATAATAGAGTTCTTCTGCCTTACTCTGTAGGGTAAGGCAGGTCCTAGTCAACAACGGCTTCTCCAATGGTTTCGTCAAAGACATCATAAGAAGGAAAGTGAAAAGCCATGCAACCTCTGAAGAGACAACTAACACAACACCTATACCCCCTATTAGACTATTTTACAGGAACTTTTTTTCCACAGCTCATAAAACGGAGGAAAGGGTCCTGAAAGATATTGTTAATAGAAACGTTATCCCTACAGACAAAAATCAGAGGATACAACTGCCGATTTACTATAAAGCCAGAAAAACGGCCAGCCTACTCATGAGAAACTCTCAAGACACAAAGCAGAACGCTTTAAAAGAGACCAACGTCGTCTATGCCTTCAAATGCCCTCTTGGGGACTGTAAGCTCCAAAAAACCCAGTATATAGGCAAGACAACAACATCTCTTTCTAGGCGTTTAACGATGCATAAGCAACAGGGCTCCATTAAGGAACATATAATCTCTTCCCACAACCAAACCATCGTCAGAGAAATCCTAGTAAACAACACAGAAATCATCGATAGATACAGCGATAGCAGGCGACTTGACGTTTGCGAGGCACTACACATTAAGAAGTCAACACCAGCAATCAACAGCCAATTAATGCACAACTATATTCTACCCACCTCAAGACTCCGCTCCAATATAGAAGCATCAAGAAATATGGACCAATAGGCTTTCTACAATCACTTCTATTCAAATACCCATTGTTTCGTGTTCTGTCTTGTGTTGATGAATTTAATACCCTATTAATACCACCTCACTCAAATGTAGATATAAACAAATCGGAGATGTGTAAGTTCTATTCAGTTGTGTATGTGTAAACTAAAGTCTTTGTAAATGTAATAAGTTTTACGAAACGCGCTCGTGTCGCGTAAGACTAGAAATAAAAATGAATTTTGGAGAATTGATTTTTGAATTACCACCAACAGTGAAAAGAAATGTACGAAAGATTGAGAAAATTCGTGTTAGAATTATTAATCTTACTTTTTCGGTCATATTTAATATTATATGTCTACAGGAAAGACTGCTACCAATATATATATACCTGCCTATATATATACTTTTACACACAACTATATCCTGCAAACACTAAACAGAGTTTAAACAGCTTTGATTTTATACCTGTATTTGGTGTGTAAACTAAAGTCTTTGAAAATGTAATAAGTTATTACAAAATGCGTTCAAGTGTCGTGGCAGACTAGAAATAAAAATGAATTTTGGAGAACTGATTTTTCAATTACCATCAACAGTGAAAAGAACCATAAGAAATATTGAGAAAATTCGTGTTAGAATTATTAATCTTACTTTTTCGGTCATATTTAATAATATATGTCTACAGGAAAGACTGCTACCAAAATATTCTAATATATATATATATATATATATATATATATATATATATATATATATATATATATATATATATATATATATATATATATATATATATATATATATATATATATATATATATAAAGAGAGAGAGAGAAGAAAGTATGTAATTATATGTCAGCAGTTTAGGTATATGTGCATTGTTGGAGATGGGAAAAATTATTACAGACTATTTTACCTGTGCTATGATGTGAATATAATGTATATGTAGGAGAAGTGTTGTGAGTCATGTTGGGGAAAATTTTAATTTATTTCATCGTGTGTATGATGAACTTATTGGATGATTTTTTAGTTGTACATATATGGTGGGTGCATCCTCCAGGTCCTTGCACTAATGGAACCATTGCAATGATGCATATGGGGACATATGCGTGTTTAAGGAGGGGAGTGGTGTTGTAATCCACAAGTTAGTAGGAATTATTAGCTAGAGGATCATTACTTCAACACTTAACGAATGATGATTGGAAGTACATGTTAAGTAGACAGACTATGGATCACATATCTAAGAAAATAAAATAAAATAAAAATAAAATAAAATGTTTATTTAGGTAAGGTACATACATACAATAAATTTTTACAAAGATTGGTTGACTTATAGGTAGAGCTAGTACATACAATGCCTAAAGTCACTATTACGCAAAGCGTTTCGGGCATGATAAACTTAAATGACAAGCTTAATACTAATTGAGCATAATGAGTAGAATGAAAACAAGAAATGAAAACATAGATGAAAAAGCAGCACAAATACAATTATGTCGACAAACAGCGCTCTTTAAAAAAACAGACATTGGTTGACAATAGAAGGGTAAGGTAGGTTACAGGGAATTTATTAGGTATAGCTTCGTTTGTAACTTAAACTGGTTGAGAGAGGTACAGTCTTTAACATGGTTGGGAAGGTCATTCCACATTCTGGGCCCCTTGATTTGTAGAGCATTTCTAGTTTGATTAAGTCGTACTCTAGGAATATCAAAACTGTATTTATTTCTGGTGTGATGCTCATGGGTTCTGATACAACCTTCTATGAAGCTTTTGAGATCAGGATTGGCATTATAGTTTAGCGTTTTATATATGTATAATACACATGAGAGAATGTGCAGTGACTTAATGTCTAACATATTCAGAGATATGAGTAGGGGTACCGAGTGAAAGGTCAATGGATTTAGACCGAAGCTGTTTAGCCAAATTAATAATTCCTGGAAAGAGGAATTATTCTTCGTCAGGCTTCTAGGAACAAGATTACCGATTCTAGGGATAAGGTTAATCGGATTATACCTTCCTTGAGAGGCGTGGTGAAATGTTTGAGGCCATGGTTGGCTAAAGTCAGTCTGATTGTGGGAGTTGAACTGAGAAGTCCTCTGGATCTCCGTTGTGGCAGCAGCGAAGTGTACCAGACAGCTATGCGAGAACCTGATGTGATCTTAGTGACCAAGTTAAGTCTGCAGTATGTGAGTATTGAATGTAAGACTAACCGGGTGTGGAGCGTTGTAGTAATCATTTCGTATTAGGGTCTTAGGCGGAAGTTACGAGGGCAAGTGGTGACCGCGGAGGTCAAGTGGTCTATGGGTATTGGAAGTGTATTTACCTAATAGAGTATGTTAATATGTTATTATTTGTCAGAGTCTATTCTTTGTAATTAAATGACAAAACCCGACGGCCTTTAAATACCTTCCATATGTTCATTCATTGTGTTCCAGTACAAACCGAGTGGTACGCGTCAAGGGTCTGGTGTGTGTAGGAGTATAGGTGGTAGTAACGGTTGCTGAGGCAAGGTGTTATGTGTTGTGTAATCGCTGTGTTCGGAATGAACCGGGGTTCAGCGTCACGACACTCTTCCTTTTTTTTTTTTTTTTTTTTTTTGCTTTATTGTGTATTTAAAGGTTACAAAACATACAAGACAAATGCCTAAAGGTTATGGATCTCTTGAAGCTCCTCCGCTTCCGGACAGGAACCGAGGACGCAGCAAGCATTTCCCCTCTGGATCGCCACACTGAAGCGCTGAAACAAAAAACTGGAAGCCCTTGGGTCTCTGGTGACGTCAATGAGCTTGGAACCCAATTCCTTGAGAAATCCCAAGGCACTCTTGCCCCAGGAGTCATGCGTCTCAGACGCTATGGGAACAAAGAGGTATTGACCTTCCAGTCGCCTGTACTTGAGTGATTTTGCTGTTTCCCTGTGGTTGGCCGCCCCACCTGCTTGATCAGCTCCGAAGTGTACATAGGTGTCAGCCAGGGTGGATACACACGTGTAGTCCCACACCAACTGTTTACCCTCCTTCCATGAGTATATGGTGATACCATCAGGGCGAAGTGCGGGGAAATCCGGGTTTTGGACCCCTAGGATGCGAGGTTCTCTCTCCGCTGGGCACCTAGCTGAGACGAGGCTTATTATATATATATATATATATATATATATATATATATATATATATATATATATATATATATATATATATATATGCGGGAAAACCACATTTGAAAAATAGAGAATACCTAATGCGTTTTTGTCTAATTAGCCTTCATCAGAGCAAAGTAGAATCCTACTTTGGATTATTCCAAAGTTAGTCTACTTTGTTTTGATGAAGGCGAATTAGCCGAAAACGTGTTAAGCATTCTCTATTCTTCAAATGGGGTTTTTCTTCATACTTGGATCAGTGTTTTTGTGATCACTGTTGCATATATATATATATATATATATATATATATATATATATATATATATATATATATATATATATATATATATATATATATATATATATATATATATATATATATATGTATATATATCCTCAGAAGAAATCACACATAATGCAATAGAGGGAATGTTTATGTCCCCTTGAATACTGTTTCTGTGTGCTTTTCTCCTACCACCCTCTTCCTTTTGTGTTTTGTTGTCATTTATTAGATATTTAAAGGTTACAATATGTACATTAGTTAATACAATTAGCGCTTAAAGGTCATGGATCTCTTGTGAAACACATGGGTATTAATAGTTGTTTTATTATGTAAAATAAATATAAAAGGCCCAAGGGCCATGTAGGAACAAGAATGCAAGGCCGGCAGAAGCTGGCATAAGTCTGGGAAGACAAGATTCTTTTGCTTTGAAGAAATTAGAAGACCCTGCTTCTCCATCCTCCTGTTTCCAAGATGGCGGCCACACCCTGCTTGCCCTGGACAATCACCATATGGAGAAGGACTGTGTGTTTACTGTGAAGAGAAGGTCAACAAATGCAGTGCCAGCATGAGTCAGTCTTGAAAGGTAAACGGTGATGGCACCCTCCCAGTAACACAAAAGCCAAGCAGGCCCAGTGAGGAAGACCTGTTGAAGGGAAAGAAGGAGAACTTGTAGTCATACATTTTTATTATATAAGATTCCTAAATATTAGATTGATATAAATTTGTGAGAGTATTCTGAGCATTTTGAATCATCTTGAGTCTTCTCCTCCCTAAGCAAATAAACTGTCAAAAGATTAAACAACCCCTGGCTCACAAGTAGCATACCCATCAATGCTTACCAATATAATACAAGGAGCCAAAGCTTCCTTTTATGAGAATAGATTTAAAGAAGCAAAATGAAATATGAACATTACATGGAAAGCCATCTCTAACATCCTAGGGTCTAAACAACAATCACATACCAAGCAGATAAAACTCTCCAAAGACGGTTACACACTTGCAACAGACTTAGATATTGCAACTAATTCCAATAGCTTCTTTTCATCAATTGGTGCAAACCTTGCCAGAAAAATTCCAGAGACCCAGACACAATATACTACATATCTCATAGGTAGCTAACTCTCTATTCCTTTTACCAGTCTGCCTGACAGACATTATATCCATAATTCAATTACTTAAAACCAAAGCTTGGAACATTAATAAAATACCATCTATGATATATAAGAGTGCTGCCCCTGTTCTTGCAACACCCATTCCTCTGCTATTCAACAAATCTCTAGTGTCCTACTTTTCCTGATATCCTTAAAAAAGCAAGAGTGGTGCCAGTTAATAAAGGAGGCGAGACAACTGACAATTACAGAATAATATCACATCTACCTAAACTTTCAAAAATTGTTTTTTTTTTAAACAGCTCTATTCCTATTTCGTAAAATCTATATACTAAGTCCCTGCCAGTTTGGCTTTTGTTTCCAAATGAGTATCAATGATGCCATCATTAGACTGTTTGATATAATCTACACTGCCCTTGACAAAAATGAGTTCTCAATTGGCCTCTTCATTGACTTGAGAAAAGCCTTTGATACTATAAACCATAATTACCTCTTATTTAAACTTCACCACTATGGTATTCAAGGCCTTGCTTTGGACTATATTCGTTCCTATCTAAGTGACAGGAACTAATATGTACTCATCAATAGCATAACTCCAACTTTTGGACAAAAGTCCAACTTTTGCCTTATTCAAAAATAAAAACCAAAAAGTACCTAATTTCATCTTCATAGTTTTCTACCTAGTACTTTATGTTCACACTGTATCTAGTGCTACCTAATCCCCCAACATTTGTACCTAAGCCATATTACTTTACCACTGTAATCTTAGATATCATCTGATATCATGGTTGTTGTATTGAGTGCATATTCTACTGCATTATTCTTTGAGATTTTTCCTTGAAACGATCCTCATATTATGCTTCAGTGAACCAACGTATAACCCTGAAATGTTATCCTCATGTACCTAGTAATCCTTGTTTCATTTGTGTATTGTTATTATTGCGTATTGTTATTATTGTGTATTGTTATTAATAAAAATATTAAAAAATTATCCATTAATAAAAAACATGACCTTGAGAAGAAGTATAGGTTAGGAACCGTCTCCAAAGAATTCTCTAAGAATTACTCGTTATTGCTATCTAAAATAATTAGTCGAGCCAAAACTAAATACTACGAAGATAAATTTACCCAAATAAAGAGCAACATTAAAAAAACTTGAAGCACAATTTCACAAATATTGGGATCAAAGAAGATTTTAAATAACAAACCAACAGTCCTGTCCTATAACGATGGTCAGCTTTCAGCCTCTGATTCTGCTATTGAGTTCAATAGGTTCTTCTCTTCCATTGGGTCATCCCTTGCAAATGATATTCCATCTTCCAGTACTGATGTTAAGGACTATCTTACAGGTAACTATCCACAGCCTCTGTACCTAAAGCCTACAAATTCCACTGACGTTAATGAGATAATCCTTTCCCTTAAAACCAAGTCTAGTGCCCTTGAGGAGATACCAACTTTAATTTACAAAAAAGCCTCCAGATTTTTAGCCTCTGCTATTGCATTGCTCTTCAACAAGTCACTTGAAATCCAAATCTTTCCAGATATTCTAAAAAAAGCGAGAGTAACCCCTGTCCACAAATGTGGTGATCTCACAGATGTTAACAACTTCAGACCTATATCAATCCTGCCTAACTTGTCAAAAATATTTGAAAAACTAATCTACAAGCAGATTTACTCTTATCTAGCCAAACACAATATACTTAGCTCTTGTCAATATGGCTTCAGACCCAAAAAAGCACTAACGATGCACTTATTAGTATGATTAACTTGATTCATGCAGCTCTTGATAAAAATGAGTTCCCTGTTGGGCTATTTGTGGACCTGCGTAAGGCTTTTAACACTGTCAACCACCAACACCTTCTTCTTAAATTACATCATTATGGAGTCAGAGGACGCTCCCTGCAATACCTCAAATCTTACCTTACTGACAGGCTCCAGTATGTTTCTGTGAATAATTCAATTTCTCCCACCCCTACCCATCAACATCGGTGTTCCTCAGGGCAGCATACTTGGACCTCTCCTGTTTCTCGTCTACATTAATGACCTTCCAAATCCCTCCCAACACCTCAAACCAATTCTATTTGCTGATGACACAACCTTCATTTACTCCAGTCCTGACCCCCTTACTGTAAATGCCACAGTAAATATTGAGCTAAATAAAGTCCATCTTTGACTAACTGCCAACAAACTCACCCTTAACATTGAAAAAAATTCTATATTCTGTTTGGCAATAAATCCTCTAATCAAATAAATCTCAGAATAAACAATACCCAAATTTGTAACAAAATAGATGGCAAATTCCTAGGCATTCTCATTGACCACAAGCTGAATTTCCAGGGACACATTCTAAATATATCAAAAAAAGTTTCAAAAACTGTTGCCATTCTTTCTAAGATACAATACAATACAATACGACACAATACAATTTTATTTAGGTAAGGTACATACATACAATAAATATTTACAAGGATTGTTTAACTTA
Source organism: Procambarus clarkii (assembly GCF_040958095.1). Classification (NCBI taxonomy): domain Eukaryota; kingdom Metazoa; phylum Arthropoda; class Malacostraca; order Decapoda; family Cambaridae; genus Procambarus; species Procambarus clarkii. Next base: position 201,554 of record NW_027189356.1, read on the forward strand.
TAGGTATAGCTAGTACATACAATGCCTAAAGCCACTATTACGCAAAGCGTTTCGGGCATGATAAACTTAAATGACAAGCTTAATACTAATTGAGCATAATGAGTAGAATGAAAACAAGAAATGAAAACATAGATGAAAAAGCAGCACAAATACAATTATGTCGACAAACAGCGCTCTTTAAAGAAAAAAACAGACATTGGTTGACAATAGAAGGGTAAGGTAGGTTACAGGGAATTTATTAGGTACAGCTTCGCTTTTAACTTAAACTGGTTGAGAGAGGTACAGTCTTTAACATGGTTGGGAAGGTCGTTCCACATTCTGGGCCCCTTGATTTGTAGAGCATTTCTAGTTTGATTAAGTCGTACTCTAGGAATATCAAAACTGTATTTATTTCTGGTGTGATGCTCATGGGTTCTGATACAACCTTCTATGAAGCTTTTGAGATCAGGATTGGCATTATAGTTTAGCGTTTTATATATGTATAATACACATGAGAGAATGTGCAGTGACTTAATGTCTAACATATTCAGAGATTTAAGTAGGGGTACCGAGTGATGTCTGGGGCCAGAATTGGATATTGTCCTAATAGCAGCTTTGTGTTGAGTAATTAGAGGACGTAAGTGATTTTGGGTAGTAGAGCCCCAAGCACAAATACCATAGTTGAGATATGGATAGATAAGGGAGTAATAGAGAGTCACCAGGGCAGGGCGTGGTACATAATATCTGATCTTAGAAAGAATGCCCACAGTTTTTGAAACTTTTTTTGATATGTTTAGAATGTGTCCCTGGAAATTAAGCTTGTGGTCAATGAGAATGCCAAGGAATTTGCCATCTAATTTGTTACAAATTTGGGTATTGTTTATTTTGAGATTTATTTGATTAGAGGATTTATTGCCAAACAGAATATAAAAGGTTTTGTCAATGTTAAGGGTGAGTTTGTTGGCAGTTAGCCACAGATGGACTTTATTTAGCTCAGTATTTACTGTGGCATTTAGAGCAAGGGGATCAGGACTGGAGTAAATGAAGGTTGTGTCGTCAGCAAATAGAATTGGTTTGAGGTGTTGGGAGGCATTTGGAAGGTCATTAATGTAGATGAGAAAGAGGAGAGGGCCAAGTATGCTGCCCTGGGGAACACCAATGTTGATGGGTAGGGTGGGAGAAATTGTGTTATTCACAGAAACATATTGGAGCCTGTCAGTAAGGTAGGATTTGAGGTACTGTAGGGAGTGTCCTCTGACTCCATAATGATGTAATTTAAGAAGAAGGTTTTGGTGGTTGACAGTGTCAAAAGCTTTACGCAGGTCCACAAACAACCCAACAGAGAACTCATTTTTATCAAGAGCTGTATGAATGGAGTTAAGCATACTAATAAGTGCATCGTTAGTGCTTTTTTTGGGTCTGAAGCCATATTGGCAAGGGCTAAGTATATTGAGTTTGGCTAGATATGAGTAAAGCTGCTTATAGATTAGTTTTTCAAAAATTTTTGACAAGTTTGGCAGGATAGATATAGGTCTGTAGTTGTTAACATCTGTGAGATTACCACATTTGTGGACAGGCGTTACTCTCGCTTTTTTTAGAATATATGGGAAGGTTTGGAGTTCAAGTGACTTGTTGAAGAGCAAAGCAATAGCAGGGGCTAAAGATCTGGAGGCTTTTTTGTAAATTAAAGTTGGTATCTCCTCAAGGGCACCAGACTTGGTTTTAAGGGAAAGGATTATCTCATTGACGTCAGTGGAATTAATAGGCTTTAGGTACAGAGACTGTGGATAGTTACCTGAAAGATAGTCATTAATGTCTGTACTGGAAGATGGAATATCATTTGCAAGGGATGAACCAATGGAAGAGAAGAACCTATTGAACTCAGTAGCAGAATCAGAGGCTGAAAGCTGACCATCGTTATTAGACAGGAGAGTCGGTTTGTTATTTAAAGACTTCTTTGATCCCAATATTTGAGAAATTGTTCTCCAAGTTTGTTTAATGTTGCTCTTTATTTGGGTAAATTTATCTTGGTAGTATTTAGTTTTGGCTCGTCTAATTATCTTAGACAGCAATAATGAGTAATTCTTTGAGAATTCTTTGGAGACAATTCCTAACCTATACTTCTTCTCAAGGTCATGTTTTTTATTAATAGATTTAAGTATTCCCTTTGTAAGCCAGGGATTGTTAAGCCTTTTGGTTGTGACTTGTTTTGTAAGCATAGGACAGTGGGTATTATAAAGGCTAAGAGTTTTTTGAAGAAAAGATTGTACTGCAAGGTTGATGTCCACTATGTTACCTGACTCGGACTCCCAGTTGACATTATCAGCAGCAGTTATAAAATTGTCTATAGCAGTTTCATTGTGTAGTCTAAAACGTATCACTCTTGACTCAAGAGGTGGTTTGCTAATGTTAGTTAAGAGAAATGTGGGGTAATGATCTGTAGTGCTATCGGTGATTATACCTGAAGTAAGCGGAGAGGTTATGTTTGTCCAGATGTGATCGAGCGTCGTGGCAGTGCTATCAGTGATTCTAGTAGGTCTAGTGATTAAGGGTATGAGGAAGCAGGAATTCATACAGTTGAGGAAGCTAACAGCAGTGGGGTGTTCAGGCTCGCAGAGGTCAATATTAAAGTCCCCTGCGGTAATTAGGTGGTTTTTGTTCAGTCTGTTATCAAGTATTAGATTTCTAAGGTTTGAGTTGAATTCAGACACATCAGTGTTAGGAATTCTATAAACTGCACCCACAGTCAGGACAGACTCGGCACCCTTGACTCTGAAGCTGGCGAAGATATACTCCCCATAGCAGTCTCTGGTTCTAATTTCTTTTAAGCATGTTAGTTCTTGGTGGTAGTAAAGAGCAGTGCCACCACCTCTCTGAATTTGACGACAGTTGTGAATTGCTGAGTAGTTAGGCATGTTAAAGAGCTGAGTAGTATCCTCTTTCAACCATGTTTCAGTAAGTATAATAAAAGAGAATTTGTTGTCAATAGCTTCAATCAAGGCACTAACATCATCGAAGTGTTTACCTAGGGATCTAACGTTCAAATTGATTACAGAGATATTGTGATTATGAGTTAATACATTGTTTACATCATGTGCTGCAAAATATCTGCAATTTAGATCATTAAAGTGATAATTGTCATAGATAGTGGATAAGAGGTTAAGTTCAGGGTCTATACTTGTCTGCATAATAAAAGCTGATTGCAGGAAAAACAAGGGAAGAAAGGCAAATAACAAGGTAGAAATAAGCTATAAAATAGGGAAAAAGATGTACACAATACAGAACAAAGCAAACTCAAAAGGGGCTTACAGGGGTACAATGGAGTAAGGGAGTATGGCTAGGCTAGGCAACCTAGGTAATAAATGAGATTAACGAAAAAACATATAAACATGGACTATACAAAACACAAGATAAAGAAATACAAAACAAAAATATAAACAAGACTAAGCAATACAAAAACAAATTGAGCAAAAATGAAAAATGAGGTAGATTGCTTACAAGTACTCTCAGGTACACTGTAAGTAACAATTTGCAATTTGAGATACAGGCAAAGCCAGGGGTACAATGGAGTAAGGAAGCATGGCGAGGCTAGGCAACCTAGGTAATAAATGGAATCAAAGAAAAGTTGAATAATAAGCATAGATCAGATATTATGTTCCCCGCCCTGCCCTGGTGACGCTCTATTACTCCTTCATCTATCCCTATCTCAACTATGGTATTTGTGCTTGGGGTTCTACTACCCAAAATCATTTACGTCCTCTAATTACTCAACACAAAGCTGCTATTACGATAATATCCAACTCTGGCCCCAGACATCACTCGGTACCCCTACTCAAATCTCTGAATGTTAGATAATGGTCACTGCTTGCATCACAAGCGGGGATGTTTCTGGCGGGGGAGAAAGAAACAATTGCGCAGCGCGTCCCGCGGCGTTGCGCGGGCAGTTTGGGGCCGTATAAATACGGGCGCACAACGGGGCTCCGCCTCACTCCGCCTGCCCTCGCCGCTGCCCTCGCAACCACTCCCCGGCCGCCCGACTTCGCACGAGATGGACAACACGCCAGCTGCCTCGGTACCTGACCTCTCTCTCACGGACATCCTGGGGCCCTCGACACCCCAGACTGTTCCGGCAGGGCCCTCCTGCCCTACACTTCTAAACCCAAGGTGAGGTTTTCTGTTCATTTCTAGTCAGGTCTCCCCAGTGCGGCGTGTGCCAAGCGCCTTCCCCTCGCGGTACGTGTGTGCCGCCTTAGTTAGTCCTTCGGGCTCTCTGTGTTGTTCCCGGAGAGCAGGGGCGCCCTCCTTGGGCCTGTGCCGGGCGCCCCCGTGCCGTGCTGGTCGCGTGGCTGGCTTAGGGTCGGCGTGCCCTGGGCCGTGTCCCTAGTGGCCTGCGTTCGGTCTCCTCTCATGTGGGGCCCCGTCCAGCCGTGCCCGGCCGTGTCCAAGGGGCCCCGCCGCGTGGCGTGCCCAGGCGCGCGCCCTGCCCGGGGCCCCGTCGGCGGCCAGGCGTGCCCTTGCCGGCGTCGCCATGTGGCCAGGCGCGGTGGGCCCTACGCCCTTCGTGCTCTGCCTTGGGGCCGTCTCCTGTATTTGGCCTTGGGGTCATCTGGGCGGGCTTCGGCGTCCTTCCCGCCTTTCCTCCGGGGCTCCCTGGCGCCGGCCCGCCGGGTTTCCCTGGGGTGTCTCAGGGGGCCAGGCTTCGCCTTGTCCGAGGACATGTGTCGCCGTCGGCGACGGTTTGTGGACAGGTTCGGTCCTACGCCCGGGGCGCTTGTTCTCGGCGGCGGCGACACGTGGCCAGGCGTGGGCGGCCCTATGGCGGGCCCCGCCTTGGGGCCCATGCATGCCTTGCCGGGCGTCACGTGCCTGGCCCGCAGGGCGTGCTTCTGCGTCTTTCCTGTTTTCCCTCGGGTGTTCCCTGTTGCCGGTCTGCCGGCTTCCCTGGGATGTCCCCAGGGGTCGGGTCCCCCTGACCGGACAAGCGTCGCCCTGGCGACGACTCGTGGACAGGTCCAGCCCTCCGCCCGGGCCTGCTACGGGGCACGCGCCTGGTCGTGCTGCCACGTGGCACGGCGTTCCGTGGCGCGCACGGTGGGGCTGTGTCCCGCCCTTCCTGTTCCCTTTCGGGTGCTAATCCACGTGGCTTTGCGCCACAGCTTCCCACGTCGGGGCTCGGGCTGTCTTGCGCCCGTCGGCCGCGCCTGTGTGCGGACCCCCCCCCCTCCCCTTTTCGTCTAGGCCCTGAGCATGCCGTGTGGCAACGCGTGGTTGGTAGGCCATGGGGTCCTTGCCGTGGGTGGTGTGTTCTCTGCTAGGCACGTCGCCCCCGGACGTCTCGCCCGGCCGTGTTGCCCGGGGTGTTAGCCCCAGGCCCTTCGGTGTCCCGGAGTCCCCAGGTACGTCTTCCCCAGAGTGGCGCCGATCAAGATGTCCCCAGACGTCCGTCGGCCGGTGTAAGTCCGGCATGTGGTCCCCAGACGTACGTCTGGCCGGTGTTGCCCGGTGTGTTATTTCAAGTTTTCCGCCGTCCAGGCCCTCAGGCACGTGCCCTGCTTGCCTGGGGGGTAGCCAGGACCGTTACTACATGTCCTCCGTCTGGCCGGTGTTGCCGGCAGGTTGGTTCCCAGGCGCTCCCGCCCGGCCAGTGTAGCCTGGTGTGTTTGTCTTAAGCGCCCTGCATGTCCGTTGTAGCAGGGTTTCCTCCTACGTCGTAAGTTCAGCGTTCGTCCGCCTGCCCGTCCGCCTGTGTCGTCTGTTGTTCTTCTTCGTCAGAGGGAGACGCCGGCGTTGGAGCAAGGACCTGAGATCAGCTCGACGACGACGGCAGGTTTACGTCTAATGGTACGCACCACAGGCCCTGGGTTCGGCGTTGCCGCCGGCAATCCAGGATGACTTCGTTATGTTCATTAAGTCCTCGGCGTCCAGTTCCAGGGGCCGTGCCCTGGACAGGGGGGTGGCCCCCATGTTGCCTGGGGCACGGTATCCTCCAGCAGATGGCGGCGTCGAAGCGTCGTCGGGAACGTCGTATATTTAATGATTCCCATTCTTTGCCTCCTTAAGACACTGTAAATTAAGTCTTTCTCACACTTGGTGCGAGAAAAAATTTACAAGGTTTCTTATCTTGTACTAGCAGACTTCTCGCGACATGCCTTGCCCTTATTCATATTTATGTTCTACATTTCAGCACCGACATGCCTCTGCTTTCAGACCACCTCGGATTCACTTTGCCCCAGCCTATCTTTACTCAGGCATTCGTAGCCTTGCGCATGTCGTACGTTCAATCTTCGCGTTCGCTGTGTCACAGTTTGCTTGTTCACTTTTCCTTGTCTTACGTCATTAAGTCGCTGGATGTCCTATTTGCAGAGTTATAAGTAATTTATTAAGTAAAGTCAGACAGGACGTCCTATTTGCAGTATTTGCGGGCCCTTAATTTGCTTTACGTTCCCTGGCCCTGCATTTTGCCTAGTTTCCTCAGTAGTTACAGTACTTTCGCTGGGCCCTTGCAGTTTATTCACGTCGCTTATTTGGTTATATTTATGTTATGCATCTCCTCCGTTCTCTTAATGTAAAATGGCTATATATCCACGCCGATTGTATACCCTTCTTTTGTACTTGCAGATACCACGTGACATGCCTGCCCTTTTCATAATTATGTTCTACATTTCAGCGCTAACATGCCTCCTGTTTCAGGTTACCTCGACTCTCTTTCCCAGCCAGCCTCCTTAATTTACCCCGACAGTTGATGCGTTGCTTGTCGCACGTTTATTTGTACGTTGCTGTGTTCAGTATGCTTGCCTATGTTACCCTGCCTTCCTCATTAAGTAAAGTCAGCCAGGATGTGCTATTCGCAGAATTACTAAGTAAATTATTAAGTGAAGTCAGCCAGGCAGTGCTCGTTGCAGAGTTACTAAGAAATTATTAAGTAAAGTCAGCCAGGATGTGTTTTGCAGAGTTCCGAGAATTATTAAGTAAAGTCAGACAGGCTGTGCTATTTGCAGTTTCGCGGGCCCTTATTTTAGCTTCACGTCTCCTGGCCCTGCAATTTGCCTAGATTCATAGGTAGTTACAGTAGTTTATGCTTGGCTATTGCAGTTTATTCACGTTACTTCTTGGTTATTTATGTTATGCTTTCCTCCGTTGCTTAATGTAAAATTGGTTTTATTTATTCTAGTGCGATATGTTCCATTTAGCCTACCACAATTTAATACATCTTACTTATTTGGTAACATTTGTGCTGTGCTTCATTTATGGTTGTCATTAAGTATGTTTCTATTTATTATAGGGCGAAATGTCCCATTCACCACTATTCATCCCTGTTACTTGTCTGGTTACACTTGTGTCGTGCATCCTTTATGTTTGTTATAAAAACATTTTTTTTTTTACTATAGGGCGATTTGTTACATTTAGCTTACGTTATTCTTTGTCTCTGCCATCCTTTGTCTCCTTGGCAGTGTCTTCAGTTAGTAGTCCCCTTTCCTTCGCTGTTGCTTTTAGGCAGCCAGGATGCGCGAGGTGCAGTTGTGGGCCCTCGCCTCTTGCTTTATGCCTCTGGCCCTGCACTTGTTGGGTTCCCCTTTCTTTTATTCTCGTTTCAGCACTAACATGCCTCCTGCTTTCAGATTACCACGGATTCCTTTTCCCAAACAGCCTACCTTAATTTACTCCGACAGTTGATGCTTTGCTCATGCCGCATGTTTATTGTTGCGTTGCTGTGTTCAGTATGTTTGTTCTTTTTCCTTGCCTTACGTCATTAAGTAAAGTCAGCCAGGATGTGCTATTTGCAGAGTTACTAATTAAATTTTAAGTAAAGTCAGCGAGGATGTGCTATTTGCAGAGTTACTAAGTAATTATTAAGTAGTCAGCCAGGATGTGCTATTTGCAGAGTTCCTACGTAAATTAAGTAAAGTCAGCCAGGATGTGCTATTTGCAGAGTTACTAAGTAAATTATTAAGTAAAGTCAGCCAGGATGTGCTATTTGCAGCCTTACTAAGTAAAAAATTAAGTAAAGTCAGCCAGGATGTGCTATTAGCAGAGTTACTAAGTAAATTATTAAGTAAAGTCAGCCAGGATGTGCTATTAGCAGAGTTCCCAAGTAAATTATTAAGTAAAGTCAGCCAGGATGTGCTATTTGCAGCCTTACTAAGTAAATTATTAAGTAAAGTCAGCAAGGATGTGCTATTTGCAGAGTTACTAAGCAAATTATTAAGTAAATTCAGCCAGGATGTGCTATTTGCAGCCTTACTAAGTAAATTATTAAGTAAAGTCAGCCAGGATGTGCTATTTGCAGAGTTACTAAGTAAATTATTAAGTAAAGTCAGCCAGGATGTGCTATTTGCAGAGTTACTAATTACTAGTCTTTTGCTGGGTTACTTATATGCTTCTCCCCTTCCTGTCTAGGTATGTCTAGGTATGGCCAGCGGTGCGCGAGCCGCGGCTTATCGGTTGCCCCCCCCCCTGGTTCCCTGTTTACTCGGTCTCGCCCCGCTTACTTCCGCATTCTTCCATCCCATTCTTCGATTGTCGCCTCTCGCTTTTGGGCCTATGTCCTTTCTCAGACCGGGTTGTGTGCCGTCCAGCGCGCCTCGGCGACGTTATCTTCTCTTCGGACCTATATGTCATTTCCGCCCCCCCCCCCAGCCGTGCGGGCTCGCCTGTGGGAAACGTCCCCTTAGTTCCTCCTACGTCTGCTTATCTGTTAAATTTGCTATGGTTGGACTCGCAATTATGATTTGTATTTATTACGAAAAATTTTTCCCACAATTTACACTTTGCTTATGTTATGTTTGCTTATGTTATGTTATATGTTATGTTATATGTTATGTTATATGTTATGTTATATGTTATGTTATATGTTATGTTATATGTTATGTTATATGTTATGTTATATGCTATGTTATATGCTATGTTATATGTTATGTTATATGTTATGTTATATGTCATGTTATATGTTATGTTATGGTATGTTATGTTATGTTATGCTAGCAGGGGCGGCAGTCGGGTTTTTTTTTTTTCCCCCTGCCTGTCGCCAGGTTAGTCAGGCTGTCACTAACGTTCCCCCTTTCCGCAGTGGCGAGAAGACGGACCACCCAACATCTGCAACAAGGAAGAGGGCTCGGACGGCGTAATTTACTCTTTGTTTAAGTTTCACGTTCAATTTGTTATTAAGGGACTATCAATTAGGATTTGTATTAATCTATTGCTTTGCCTCTGTGCCTTTAAGTTATTTTCAGCTAAGGTACGCTAGTTGCAATGCATTCGGGTGGCCCCTCCCCCCACAATTTTTTTTTCTCCTCCGGTTATTTCGTCCTATTACACTCGTTTCCCTCATTATATATTCTATTCTGAATTTTGTGCATTATATCTGACCACCCATTCTTCATCGTATCGACAGTACATTAAGTTACATTTGGATGCTACCGAGAAGTTTAGCATGGCCGCGCGCACGGTGTCATGCAAAAAACTGGCCATTCGGCCTTCCTTTCGGCAAGCTCAAGCCAGTCAGTTAGCATGACGTCGGCCAGCTTGTGGTTGGCCAGCGCAGCCAGCATGCTGTTGGCCATAGGTCGCTAACGTTCTTTGGCCATCCGGCCTTCTGGGCTATTTTACTCTTCTTGTTCCTTCGCCATTGTTGTTTCCTACTACGTAATAGTATTCTATTTAATTTTACCTCATCTATCATTAGGTTAGGGGCCCCCTTACCTCCAACCGCTATTCCTTCCACTGCGCTCTGCCCGCTTGGCGTTCAATGCCGGTTTCTTCTGTTCCCTTTATTCGCAGCCACAACAAGCCGGAACCCCCCCCCCTTCACACCCTACTGCGGCGAGGAAGAGAACGCGAGCCGGATATTCCTCTGATCACCATCAACGCACGCAGCGGTGCCGGGATGCAGCCGCCCAGGGCCTACGTTAATACTATTATCTTCTCTTTATTTGCTGGGCTATATGGCAGTATTAATATTATTCCGTACCGTTACTGTCATTCCAGTATTATTTTATTAAAATATAAATTGTTATTATGGTTTGGCGTTGCTTTCTTAATTTCTTCCATTCTGCGGCACTTGCCGTCATCTGTTATTTACGATATTACATTGTATTCTTCATTGTACGATTATTTACGACATTGTATTCTTATTATTATCCTTATTACAGTTACTGAAAGGCAGCTCCCTGCCGTCGATTTCACTTTGCTCCTGTTCTAAAGATGTTGCCGAAGTTCACGGCGTACTAGCTGCGGCTCGCAGACGCTCATTGACAACACAAGACTACACTCAGCGGCCACTCAAGGCAGACTCCTTGGCTTCTATCCAGCCCAATCACCCGTCTGGAGGCAGAGATGGGATAGAGACCAAGGGTAATGTTCCCCGCTCACATTCTACATCCGATTAGGACACAAGCATGTTATAGATTTGGCTTTAAGAATTGGTTCTTATTCCATTTTATTGTTTATGTGTATGTTGCTTAGTTGTTATACCCTTTCTTGGTATATGTATTGTTTATATTCAAGATTTATAGTGTTTCGTCTTACCCTGTTATAGTTGCTTTGTGCCTCCTTGCTGTTCTCCTACCGGTTTTCTCCCACCTTTGCTCTTAGCAAAGGTACTTCCCCCTTCCGTTTGCTGGAAGATTCTTAGATTTGTTGGCCCCCCCTTCATTGCTACAGTATAATTATTCGGATGCTCTTTATTCATCCAGGATTGTTAATTAAGGTTTCTCTTAATTCCTGCTGCCGGGCTCCCTCCCCCGTTTTTCGTCTCCGTATTGATTCAGCTAGGGTTTCCCTCTCGTCTGTGCTCTTGCCTGTCACGATAACACTGCACGCCGCTTCTGCCCACCCTTACTGCCTTATATCTTTCAGCCCGGGGGAGGTGAGCTACGCGACAAAAAATCGACGCACGCTCCGACTGGACCAGGTATCGCTTACATGGTCAGGAATCAACACTCTTCGGACCCTACAAGCACAGATCCTACAAGCGCTCCTGTCACCAGGCGAGATTTCTCCAGGATCCTACGCGCTGCCCTCTCGGCGCTAGGCTTGACTTCAGATGACTACGCTCCGCACCCAGCTGTCTCGGGACGGGCTCGCCACATCAGAAATAATGGCAAACGGCAGGCGGAAGAGTAGTGCTCACATCCTACGTCAGACGGGACGTTGTTGCTCTGCTACATTGAGTGCCTCACGCGGCCAGCTGGCACTCGCCCTTCGGGGGGGGGGGGTCCGGCCGCTGGCCTGCGGTGGGGGTGCAGCGCCGGTCCCCAAGTGTCCCGCTGTCCGCAGCTAATACTTTGCCCAGTCTAGGTGCTAGTAAGCCCTACTTGTAGTCACACCCCCTTCTCCTTATCCATTAGGTCTTTTACGGCCTCTTGGCCGGGTACATTACGTGTTATGTGGTCTCTCACTTATTAGTTATTCTTTGTGTCCTGCCTGTTATATCCTAGTGTTATATAATTACTACACATTTGCACTCGGCCTTAATTCTAGTACCAGTTAACCTTTAGGTTTCTGCAGAATTAGTTTCCATGTCACTATAGGCTAAGGTCTCATACTTACTACGGGTGTACCTTTTAAGTTAAATCTAGTCCTTGGAATTGTTACTGTTAATTCGTACTTTATATATTTACTTTATATATTTTAATATAAACGTTATATATTCCTTAAATTATATTTGAAACTTTGTATATTTACATGTTCAATATTAAGTTTTATATAATATCAACTTTGTTAAGTCTATAATATAAACCGTGTTTAATATAAACTTTATATAATTACTTACTTTATGTGAACTTTATATATTTACATGTTCTGCAGAATTTAATCTTCAATAAACTTTAACGCCCCATACTGCCAGTATCTTTCTCCCCCTGGTCAGAAATTAAGTCACTGCACATTCTCTCATATGTATTATACATATATAAAACGCTGAACTGTAATGCCAATCCTGACCTCAAAAGCTTCATTGAAGGTTGTAACAGAACCCATGAGCACCACATCAGAAACAAATACAGTTTTGATATTCCAAGAGTACGACTTAATCAAACTAGAAATGCTCTACAAATCAAGGGACTCAGAATGTGGAATGACCTTCCCAATCATGTTAAAGACTGTATCTCTCTCAACCAGATTAAGATAAAAGTGAAGCACTACCTAATAAATTACCTGTAACTACCTTACCCCTATATTGTCAACCCATGTCTGTTTTTTTTAAACAACGCTGTTTGTCGACCTAATTGTATTTGTGCTGCTTTTTCAGTCATATTACCCCCCTTTTTTATCTTTATTTTAATTTGTTCTCAACACATTCTATACTTTAAACTCAACTTGTATTAAGTTATAGTCTTTAATGTTTTTCCTGCCCGAAACACTTTGCGTAATAGTGGCTTTAGGCATTGTATGTACTAGCCCTATCTATAAATCTAGAAATTTTTGTAAAATCTGTTGTATGAATGTACCTTACCTGAATAAACATTTATTTATTAATTATTTATTATTGTGTATTGTTATTATTCTAATCTGCTTTTGTGTCAAATTTCTTCAATGTACCTGTAAACATTTTTTGTTAATTTTACTGTAATTCTTCTACTTAAAATTATCTGTACAGGTAAAGTAAATCTGTAAAGTACCTGTAAACATTTTTTATCAATTTTACTGTTAATTTATGTAAAAAAATTCTGTTAGTTTAAGGACTTGCCCAAAACGCTATGCTTGCTAGTGGCTTTACAAGAATGTAAATTCAATTTAATTTCTGTATTCTCTGTTAACCCCCAATGTACCTTCTTGTATATAAATAAATATAAATAGCCTCCCCCTACTCTACCATTGACAGTAGGGGGTGCCACAGGGCAGCATCTTGGGACCTCTCCTATTTCTTATACATTATATATATATATATATATATATATATATATATATATATATATATATATATATATATATATATATATATATATATATATACGTGCGAACAAGCCTGAATGGTCCCCAGGACAATATGCAACTGAAATATTCAGTTGGGTGTGAGTTTTCAATAATTGTTGGGTGTGAGTCAATATTCTGGGGTGTGAGTTTTCAGTTATATATATATACATATATATGTCGTACCTAGTAGCCAGAACGCACTTCTCAGCCTACTATGCAAGGCCCGATTTGCCTAATAAGCCACGTTTTCATGAATTAATGTTTTTTCGACTACCTAACCTAACCTTACCTAACTTTTTCGGCTACCTAACCTAACCTAACCTATAAAGATAGGTTAGGTAGGGTTGGTTAGGTTCGGTCATATATCTACGTTAATTATAACTCCAATTAAAAAAAATTGACCTCATACATAATGAAATGGGTAGCTTTATCATTTCATAAGAAAATAATTAGAGAAAATATATTAATTCAGAAAAATTTGGCTTATTAGGCAAATCGGGCCTTGCATAGTAGGCTTAGAAGTGCGTTCTGGCTACTAGGTACGACATATATTATATATATATATATATATATATATATATATATATATATATATATATATATACAACTTTAGAACACTTTCCCACCAGGAGACTCGAACCCTCGCCAGCACAGAAGCCTTCCAGCAACTGGCGTATCAGGTACGCCTTAACCCGCTCCACCACATGCTCAGACATGTGGTTAAGGCGTACCTGTTATGCCAGTTGCTGGAAGGCTTCTGTGCTGGCGAGGGTTCGAGTCTCCTGGTGGGAAAGTGTTCTAAAGTTTTATACTTCACTCTCGTGTTTAGGAGAGTTGTGCCTTATATATATATATATATATATATATATATATATATATATATATATATATATATATATATATATATATATATATATATATACATATACATATACATATATATATATATACATATACATATATATACATATATATGTTTCATTGAATATGACCGCATATTCTGTATTTATTATTTTCTGGTTTAGGGCTTCTATCCCTAACTATTTTCTTAGCATCAGGGCTTAATTGAAATAGGAGTTCTCCAAAACTCATTTTCGTACTTTTAAGGTGAAGAAAAGAAGTGATTTACTATAGTGTATTACACTTATTTGTATAATTTGCACAACGTTTCGAACCTCCATGGTTCATTCTCAAGTGAACAGACCTTACAATACTAGTTTATTTTATACCCGCATTAGGTCAGGTGATAATACAATGAAGGTGAAAAACATGGGGGGATACATAAGGGATAAATGTGAGGTGAAACATAGAGGCTGCAGAAGGCTTATTGGCCCATACGAGGCATCTCCTATCTAAACACAAAGATTAATCCAGTGTAATTGGCCTGTTATGTTGGACATTGTCTTCTGTGTTGGCATCGATATGTTCTTGTCTTGTCCTTACTCTCATGGTGGGTAGAGTAAATAGTTCCGTGATTTGGGTGTTCATGGTAGGTCGCTCTATTCTTATGTGAATTGCCTCAAGAATTTGTAATCTTCTTGAATCTTGGGTTTTGTCTATTATGCAAGTATTCTTGTTCAACATTTCTCTTGTTAGAGTAATGTCATGGGCTTGTCTCATGTGATTCCTAGGGGCACCAGATTGAAGATGGCATGTCAAACGCCTCGTCAGCTTGGTCGACGTCATACCTATGTACTTACATTGAAGGTTACATCCTTCGTGGGGGCAAGTGTACATGTATACAACGCTTGACTGCTGTAGAGGGTTCTCCGTCGGCTTCGGGCTGTTTTTGATAAGGAGTTCGGAAGTCTTCTTGGTTTTGTAGAATATTATCAGGTTTATGTTTTGGTTAGGAGTAGTGCTTTTTACTCCTTTACGGATTATTTCTTTCATTATTTTTTCCTCTTTTATATGTTCACTGTGCATGGTTGATTTGTAATATAATTTTATTGGGGGTGTTGTGGTTTCTGTTCTAGGTTCTGAATTATACCAACGGTCCAAGTGTCTTCTTATAGCAGCATTTATTTCCGCGTTGCTATATCCGTTGTTCACCAATACCTGAGTTACTCTTTCAAACTCTCTACTCACGTTGCTCCATTCAGAGCAGTGGGTAAGCGCTCGACGAATATAAGCATTGAGAACACTGGCTTTGTATCTTTGGGGGCACTCACTTCTACCGTTCAGGCATAATCCTATGTTGGTGGGCTTGGTATATACGTTGGTGCTTAAAGAGGTTCCTGTTTTTGTTATTAGTACATCCAAGAATGGCAGACTGTTATTTTCACTATTTTCATGTGTAAATCGGAGTACTGACTCTCTCTCTAGGTGTCTTTTTAGGTCAATTAGTTCATCTGAGTCTTTTACTATTACGAATATGTCATCTACATAACGGCAGTATACAGTTGGTTTTTGTCTGCTACTGAAGACCCTATCTTCGATGGTTCCCATATAAAAATTAGCAAATAAAACTCCTAAGGGGGAGCCCATTGCTACTCCGTCTATTTGTAAATACATGTCTCCTTGTGGACTGATGAAAGGGGCTTCCTTTGTACATGCTTCGAGAAGACTTTTCAAGTGTGGCTCAGGTATGTCTAATTTGGGGGTGCTCTCGTTTCTGTATACTCTGTCTAGTATCATTCCTATGGTTGTGTCGACTGGGACGTTGGTAAATAGGGATTCAACGTCCAGGGAAGCGATGATTCCATCGGGCTGGGTAGATTTGATCAATTCTAGGAAATCTGCTGATGATTGTAGACTAAACTTACTTGGAGTGTATGGAGTTAGGAGTTCATTGAGTTTCTTTGCCAGGTGATAAGTTGGGGTTGGTATTTGGCTGATTATAGGGCGTAGTGGGTTACCTGGTTTATGCGTCTTAACATTGCCGTAGGCATATCCTAAGCCATAGTCGCCTTGAAGTTTATTGAAATGCACACTACCTTTCTTTGCGTTGATTGCTGTAATTGTTTTGTTTACTTTCCGCTTAAGGTCTTCTACGGGGTTCCTCGTGATTCGTTGAAATTTGGAGTTGTCACTTAGGATGTCGCTAATTTTGTTCATGTAATCATGGGTAGGAATCAATACATATGCTGCTGTTTTGTCGGCTTTTCTTATTGTTACGTCTTTCAGATTTTTTAGTTGTTTCGCTGCTTCTTTGAGTCGTGGGGTTAAGATTGTAGATGAATATGTTCCTCGTTTTTTCCCTGCTTCTGCAAGTAGTTCAGCTTGAAGTGTGTCAGTGGTGATGACTTTTTTGTTGTCTTCTAGCTTATGGATATCGTCCAGAAGCATTTCGATTTCCAGGCGTTTTTGATGCATCTTTGGTTTAGATAAGAATTGACAATTTAGACCAAGATTTAAGAGGTCTCGTTGGTCCTGGGTAAGATCATAAGAAGTCAGGTTAAAGTAGCCATCTTTAGGACGAGGGATTTTTAGCTGTCCACCGTTTAGGGATGTTAACTTACGGAGTGTCTTTGTTTCTACAAGAGTTTTATGTTGTTGTTTCAGGTTAAATAGTTCACTGTTGATGGTTTGCTTGAGTTGGATAGGGATGTCGTACTGGGTCCATTTGTTTAACAGATGCTCCGCCTGCTCTATAAAGGTTTGGAGGGCTTCCTTCTTCTTGTTTAGTTGATGCCGAATGAGCTCTTGCCTATACCTATAGGTAAACTCTGTATTGCGGACTGCTGGGTCATGTGGGTTTATATTGGTGTATACTGGCAGCAGGTTTTCTTTCAAACATGTTTCATTGAATATGACCGCATATTCTGTATTTATTATTTTCTGGTTTAGGGCTTCTATCCCTCTAACTATTTTCTTAGCATCAGGGCTTAATTGAAATAGGAGTTCTCCAAAACTCATTTTCGTACTTTTAAGGTGAAGAAAAGAAGTGATTTACTATAGTGTATTACACTTATTTGTATAATTTGCACAACGTTTCGAACCTCCATGGTTCATTCTCAAGTGAACAGATCTTTCTTAAATAAAATTAATTAATTAAACAAAATTAGCGACATCCTAAGTGACGACTCCAAATTTCAACGAATCACGAGGAACCCCGTAGAAGACCTTAAGCGGAAAGTAAACAAAACAATTACAGCAATCAACGCAAAGAAAGGTAGTGTGCATTTCAATAAACTTCAAGGCGACTATGGCTTAGGATATGCCTACGGCAATGTTAAGACGCATAAACCAGGTAACCCACTACGCCCTATAATCAGCCAAATACCAACCCCAACTTATCACCTGGCAAAGAAACTCAATGAACTCCTAACTCCATACACTCCAAGTAAGTTTAGTCTACAATCATCAGCAGATTTCCTAGAATTGATCAAATCTACCCAGCCCGATGGAATCATCGCTTCCCTGGACGTTGAATCCCTATTTACCAACGTCCCAGTCGACACAACCATAGGAATGACACTAGACAGAGTATACAGAGACGAGAGCACCCCCAAATTAGACATACCTGAGCCACACTTGAAAAGTCTTCTCGAAGCATGTACAAAGGAAGCCCCTTTCATCAGTCCACAAGGAGACATGTATTTACAAATAGACGGAGTAGCAATGGGCTCCCCCTTAGGAGTTTTATTTGCTAATTTTTATATGGGAACCATCGAAGATAGGGTCTTCAGTAGCAGACAAAAACCAACTGTATACTGCCGTTATGTAGATGACATATTCGTAATAGTAAAAGACTCAGATGAACTAATTGACCTAAAAAGACACCTAGAGAGAGAGTCAGTACTCCGATTTACACATGAAAATAGTGAAAATAACAGTCTGCCATTCTTGGATGTACTAATAACAAAAACAGGAACCTCTTTAAGCACCAACGTATATACCAAGCCCACCAACATAGGATTATGCCTGAACGGTAGAAGTGAGTGCCCCCAAAGATACAAAGCCAGTGTTCTCAATGCTTATATTCGTCGAGCGCTTACCCACTGCTCTGAATGGAGCAACGTGAGTAGAGAGTTTGAAAGAGTAACTCAGGTATTGGTGAACAACGGATATAGCAACGCGGAAATAAATGCTGCTATAAGAAGACACTTGGACCGTTGGTATAATTCAGAACCTAGAACAGAAACCACAACACCCCCAATAAAATTATATTACAAATCAACCATGCACAGTGAACATATAAAAGAGGAAAAAATAATGAAAGAAATAATCCGTAAAGGAGTAAAAAGCACTACTCCTAACCAAAACATAAACCTGATAATATTCTACAAAACCAAGAAGACTTCCGAACTCCTTATCAAAAACAGCCCGAAGCCGACGGAGAACCCTCTACAGCAGTCAAGCGTTGTATACATGTACACTTGCCCCCACGAAGGATGTAACCTTCAATGTAAGTACATAGGTATGACGTCGACCAAGCTGACGAGGCGTTTGACATGCCATCTTCAATCTGGTGCCCCTAGGAATCACATGAGACAAGCCCATGACATTACTCTAACAAGAGAAATGTTGAACAAGAATACTTGCATAATAGACAAAACCCAAGATTCAAGAAGATTACAAATTCTTGAGGCAATTCACATAAGAATAGAGCGACCTACCATGAACACCCAAATCACGGAACTATTTACTCTACCCACCATGAGAGTAAGGACAAGACAAGAACATATCGATGCCAACACAGAAGACAATGTCCAACATAACAGGCCAATTACACTGGATTAATCTTTGTGTTTAGATAGGAGATGCCTCGTATGGGCCAATAAGCCTTCTGCAGCCTCTATGTTTCACCTCACATTTATCCCTTATGTATCCCCCCATGTTTTTCACCTTCATTGTATTATCACCTGACCTAATGCGGGTATAAAATCAACTAGTATTGTAAGGTCTGTTCACTTGAGAATGAACCATGGAGGTTCGAAACGTTGTGCAAATTATACAAATAAGTGTAATACACTAGAGTAAATCACTTCTTTTCTTCACCTTAAAAGTACGAAAATGAGTTTTGGAGAACTCCTATTTCAATTAAGCCCTGATGCTAAGAAAATAGTTAGAGGGATAGAAGCCCTAAACCAGAAAATAATAAATACAGAATATGCGGTCATATTCAATGAAACATGTTTGAAAGAAAACCTGCTGCCAGTATACACAAATATAAATACATATATATATATAAGCCTATACTTGCATAAACCACAAGTGAAGATAAACAATCTTTGGACAACACCCACCAGTGGGACTCGAACCCAGAAAGCACAACTACCTTCCAGTAGCTGGCATAACTAGTATGCTTTAACCCACTACGCCATCAGACCTTACAAAAGAAGTAGATAGTTCGAGATATATATATCTCAAACATCTCTACCTCCCGAAGGCACCAGATGAGTGAGGGGTCAGTCTGCAATTTTCGTCAAGCCACTGTCAATGTGAGAGAACTCGTGTCCAGCTTATAAGCCTATACTTGCATAAACCACAAGTGAAGATAAACAATCTTTGGACAACACCCACCAGTGGGACTCGAACCCAGAAAGCACAACTACCTTCCAGTAGCTGGCATAACTAGTATGCTTTAACCCACTACGCCATCAGACCTTACAAAAGAAGTAGATAGTTCGAGATATATATATCTCAAACATCTCTACCTCCCGAAGGCACCAGATGAGTGAGGGGTCAGTCTGCAATTTTCGTCAAGCCACTGTCAATGTGAGAGAACTCGTGTCCAGCTTATAAGCCTATACTTGCATAAACCACAAGTGAAGATAAACAATCTTTGGACAACACCCACCAGTGGGACTCGAACCCAGAAAGCACAACTACCTTCCAGTAGCTGGCATAACTAGTATGCTTTAACCCACTACGCCATCAGACCTTACAAAAGAAGTAGATAGTTCGAGATATATATATCTCAAACATCTCTACCTCCCGAAGGCACCAGATGAGTGAGGGGTCAGTCTGCAATTTTCGTCAAGCCACTGTCAATGTGAGAGAACTCGTGTCCAGCTTATAAGCCTATACTTGCATAAACCACAAGTGAAGATAAACAATCTTTGGACAACACCCACCAGTGGGACTCGAACCCAGAAAGCACAACTACCTTCCAGTAGCTGGCATAACTAGTATGCTTTAACCCACTACGCCATCAGACCTTACAAAAGAAGTAGATAGTTCGAGATATATATATCTCAAACATCTCTACCTCCCGAAGGCACCAGATGAGTGAGGGGTCAGTCTGCAATTTTCGTCAAGCCACTGTCAATGTGAGAGAACTCGTGTCCAGCTTATAAGCCTATACTTGCATAAACCACAAGTGAAGATAAACAATCTTTGGACAACACCCACCAGTGGGACTCGAACCCAGAAAGCACAACTACCTTCCAGTAGCTGGCATAACTAGTATGCTTTAACCCACTACGCCATCAGACCTTACAAAAGAAGTAGATAGTTCGAGATATATATATCTCAAACATCTCTACCTCCCGAAGGCACCAGATGAGTGAGGGGTCAGTCTGCAATTTTCGTCAAGCCACTGTCAATGTGAGAGAACTCGTGTCCAGCTTATAAGCCTATACTTGCATAAACCACAAGTGAAGATAAACCATCTTTGGACAACACCCACCAGTGGGACTCGAACCCAGAAAGCACAACTACCTTCCAGTAGCTGGCATAACTAGTATGCTTTAACCCACTACGCCATCAGACCTTACAAAAGAAGTAGATAGTTCGAGATATATATATCTCAAACATCTCTACCTCCCGAAGGCACCAGATGAGTGAGGGGTCAGTCTGCAATTTTCGTCAAGCCACTGTCAATGTGAGAGAACTCGTGTCCAGCTTATAAGCCTATACTTGCATAAACCACAAGTGAAGATAAACAATCTTTGGACAACACCCACCAGTGGGACTCGAACCCAGAAAGCACAACTACCTTCCAGTAGCTGGCATAACTAGTATGCTTTAACCCACTACGCCATCAGACCTTACAAAAGAAGTAGATAGTTCGAGATATATATATCTCAAACATCTCTACCTCCCGAAGGCACCAGATGAGTGAGGGGTCAGTCTGCAATTTTCGTCAAGCCACTGTCAATGTGAGAGAACTCGTGTCCAGCTTATAAGCCTATACTTGCATAAACCACAAGTGAAGATAAACAATCTTTGGACAACACCCACCAGTGGGACTCGAACCCAGAAAGCACAACTACCTTCCAGTAGCTGGCATAACTAGTATGCTTTAACCCACTACGCCATCAGACCTTACAAAAGAAGTAGATAGTTCGAGATATATATATCTCAAACATCTCTACCTCCCGAAGGCACCAGATGAGTGAGGGGTCAGTCTGCAATTTTCGTCAAGCCACTGTCAATGTGAGAGAACTCGTGTCCAGCTTATAAGCCTATACTTGCATAAACCACAAGTGAAGATAAACCATCTTTGGACAACACCCACCAGTGGGACTCGAACCCAGAAAGCACAACTACCTTCCAGTAGCTGGCATAACTAGTATGCTTTAACCCACTACGCCATCAGACCTTACAAAAGAAGTAGATAGTTCGAGATATATATATCTCAAACATCTCTACCTCCCGAAGGCACCAGATGAGTGAGGGGTCAGTCTGCAATTTTCGTCAAGCCACTGTCAATGTGAGAGAACTCGTGTCCAGCTTATAAGCCTATACTTGCATAAACCACAAGTGAAGATAAACAATCTTTGGACAACACCCACCAGTGGGACTCGAACCCAGAAAGCACAACTACCTTCCAGTAGCTGGCATAACTAGTATGCTTTAACCCACTACGCCATCAGACCTTACAAAAGAAGTAGATAGTTCGAGATATATATATCTCAAACATCTCTACCTCCCGAAGGCACCAGATGAGTGAGGGGTCAGTCTGCAATTTTCGTCAAGCCACTGTCAATGTGAGAGAACTCGTGTCCAGCTTATAAGCCTATACTTGCATAAACCACAAGTGAAGATAAACAATCTTTGGACAACACCCACCAGTGGGACTCGAACCCAGAAAGCACAACTACCTTCCAGTAGCTGGCATAACTAGTATGCTTTAACCCACTACGCCATCAGACCTTACAAAAGAAGTAGATAGTTCGAGATATATATATCTCAAACATCTCTACCTCCCGAAGGCACCAGATGAGTGAGGGGTCAGTCTGCAATTTTCGTCAAGCCACTGTCAATGTGAGAGAACTCGTGTCCAGCTTATAAGCCTATACTTGCATAAACCACAAGTGAAGATAAACAATCTTTGGACAACACCCACCAGTGGGACTCGAACCCAGAAAGCACAACTACCTTCCAGTAGCTGGCATAACTAGTATGCTTTAACCCACTACGCCATCAGACCTTACAAAAGAAGTAGATAGTTCGAGATATATATATCTCAAACATCTCTACCTCCCGAAGGCACCAGATGAGTGAGGGGTCAGTCTGCAATTTTCGTCAAGCCACTGTCAATGTGAGAGAACTCGTGTCCAGCTTATAAGCCTATACTTGCATAAACCACAAGTGAAGATAAACAATCTTTGGACAACACCCACCAGTGGGACTCGAACCCAGAAAGCACAACTACCTTCCAGTAGCTGGCATAACTAGTATGCTTTAACCCACTACGCCATCAGACCTTACAAAAGAAGTAGATAGTTCGAGATATATATATCTCAAACATCTCTACCTCCCGAAGGCACCAGATGAGTGAGGGGTCAGTCTGCAATTTTCGTCAAGCCACTGTCAATGTGAGAGAACTCGTGTCCAGCTTATAAGCCTATACTTGCATAAACCACAAGTGAAGATAAACAATCTTTGGACAACACCCACCAGTGGGACTCGAACCCAGAAAGCACAACTACCTTCCAGTAGCTGGCATAACTAGTATGCTTTAACCCACTACGCCATCAGACCTTACAAAAGAAGTAGATAGTTCGAGATATATATATCTCAAACATCTCTACCTCCCGAAGGCACCAGATGAGTGAGGGGTCAGTCTGCAATTTTCGTCAAGCCACTGTCAATGTGAGAGAACTCGTGTCCAGCTTATAAGCCTATACTTGCATAAACCACAAGTGAAGATAAACAATCTTTGGACAACACCCACCAGTGGGACTCGAACCCAGAAAGCACAACTACCTTCCAGTAGCTGGCATAACTAGTATGCTTTAACCCACTACGCCATCAGACCTTACAAAAGAAGTAGATAGTTCGAGATATATATATCTCAAACATCTCTACCTCCCGAAGGCACCAGATGAGTGAGGGGTCAGTCTGCAATTTTCGTCAAGCCACTGTCAATGTGAGAGAACTCGTGTCCAGCTTATAAGCCTATACTTGCATAAACCACAAGTGAAGATAAACAATCTTTGGACAACACCCACCTGATGGCGTAGTGGGTTAAAGCATACTAGTTATGCCAGCTACTGGAAGGTAGTTGTGCTTTCTGGGTTCGAGTCCCACTGGTGGGTGTTGTCCAAAGATTGTTTATCTTCACTTGTGGTTTATGCAAGTATAGGCTTATAAGCTGGACACGAGTTCTCTCACATTGACAGTGGCTTGACGAAAATTGCAGACTGACCCCTCACTCATCTGGTGCCTTCGGGAGGTAGAGATGTTTGAGATATATATATCTCGAACTATCTACTTCTTTTGTAAGGTCTGATGGCGTAGTGGGTTAAAGCATACTAGTTATGCCAGCTACTGGAAGGTAGTTGTGCTTTCTGGGTTCGAGTCCCACTGGTGGGTGTTGTCCAAAGATTGTTTATCTTCACTTGTGGTTTATGCAAGTATAGGCTTATAAGCTGGACACGAGTTCTCTCACATTGACAGTGGCTTGACGAAAATTGCAGACTGACCCCTCACTCATCTGGTGCCTTCGGGAGGTAGAGATGTTTGAGATATATATATCTCGAACTATCTACTTCTTTTGTAAGGTCTGATGGCGTAGTGGGTTAAAGCATACTAGTTATGCCAGCTACTGGAAGGTAGTTGTGCTTTCTGGGTTCGAGTCCCACTGGTGGGTGTTGTCCAAAGATTGTTTATCTTCACTTGTGGTTTATGCAAGTATAGGCTTATAAGCTGGACACGAGTTCTCTCACATTGACAGTGGCTTGACGAAAATTGCAGACTGACCCCTCACTCATCTGGTGCCTTCGGGAGGTAGAGATGTTTGAGATATATATATCTCGAACTATCTACTTCTTTTGTAAGGTCTGATGGCGTAGTGGGTTAAAGCATACTAGTTATGCCAGCTACTGGAAGGTAGTTGTGCTTTCTGGGTTCGAGTCCCACTGGTGGGTGTTGTCCAAAGATTGTTTATCTTCACTTGTGGTTTATGCAAGTATAGGCTTATAAGCTGGACACGAGTTCTCTCACATTGACAGTGGCTTGACGAAAATTGCAGACTGACCCCTCACTCATCTGGTGCCTTCGGGAGGTAGAGATGTTTGAGATATATATATCTCGAACTATCTACTTCTTTTGTAAGGTCTGATGGCGTAGTGGGTTAAAGCATACTAGTTATGCCAGCTACTGGAAGGTAGTTGTGCTTTCTGGGTTCGAGTCCCACTGGTGGGTGTTGTCCAAAGATTGTTTATCTTCACTTGTGGTTTATGCAAGTATAGGCTTATAAGCTGGACACGAGTTCTCTCACATTGACAGTGGCTTGACGAAAATTGCAGACTGACCCCTCACTCATCTGGTGCCTTCGGGAGGTAGAGATGTTTGAGATATATATATCTCGAACTATCTACTTCTTTTGTAAGGTCTGATGGCGTAGTGGGTTAAAGCATACTAGTTATGCCAGCTACTGGAAGGTAGTTGTGCTTTCTGGGTTCGAGTCCCACTGGTGGGTGTTGTCCAAAGATTGTTTATCTTCACTTGTGGTTTATGCAAGTATAGGCTTATAAGCTGGACACGAGTTCTCTCACATTGACAGTGGCTTGACGAAAATTGCAGACTGACCCCTCACTCATCTGGTGCCTTCGGGAGGTAGAGATGTTTGAGATATATATATCTCGAACTATCTACTTCTTTTGTAAGGTCTGATGGCGTAGTGGGTTAAAGCATACTAGTTATGCCAGCTACTGGAAGGTAGTTGTGCTTTCTGGGTTCGAGTCCCACTGGTGGGTGTTGTCCAAAGATTGTTTATCTTCACTTGTGGTTTATGCAAGTATAGGCTTATAAGCTGGACACGAGTTCTCTCACATTGACAGTGGCTTGACGAAAATTGCAGACTGACCCCTCACTCATCTGGTGCCTTCGGGAGGTAGAGATGTTTGAGATATATATATCTCGAACTATCTACTTCTTTTGTAAGGTCTGATGGCGTAGTGGGTTAAAGCATACTAGTTATGCCAGCTACTGGAAGGTAGTTGTGCTTTCTGGGTTCGAGTCCCACTGGTGGGTGTTGTCCAAAGATTGTTTATCTTCACTTGTGGTTTATGCAAGTATAGGCTTATAAGCTGGACACGAGTTCTCTCACATTGACAGTGGCTTGACGAAAATTGCAGACTGACCCCTCACTCATCTGGTGCCTTCGGGAGGTAGAGATGTTTGAGATATATATATCTCGAACTATCTACTTCTTTTGTAAGGTCTGATGGCGTAGTGGGTTAAAGCATACTAGTTATGCCAGCTACTGGAAGGTAGTTGTGCTTTCTGGGTTCGAGTCCCACTGGTGGGTGTTGTCCAAAGATTGTTTATCTTCACTTGTGGTTTATGCAAGTATAGGCTTATAAGCTGGACACGAGTTCTCTCACATTGACAGTGGCTTGACGAAAATTGCAGACTGACCCCTCACTCATCTGGTGCCTTCGGGAGGTAGAGATGTTTGAGATATATATATCTCGAACTATCTACTTCTTTTGTAAGGTCTGATGGCGTAGTGGGTTAAAGCATACTAGTTATGCCAGCTACTGGAAGGTAGTTGTGCTTTCTGGGTTCGAGTCCCACTGGTGGGTGTTGTCCAAAGATTGTTTATCTTCACTTGTGGTTTATGCAAGTATAGGCTTATAAGCTGGACACGAGTTCTCTCACATTGACAGTGGCTTGACGAAAATTGCAGACTGACCCCTCACTCATCTGGTGCCTTCGGGAGGTAGAGATGTTTGAGATATATATATCTCGAACTATCTACTTCTTTTGTAAGGTCTGATGGCGTAGTGGGTTAAAGCATACTAGTTATGCCAGCTACTGGAAGGTAGTTGTGCTTTCTGGGTTCGAGTCCCACTGGTGGGTGTTGTCCAAAGATTGTTTATCTTCACTTGTGGTTTATGCAAGTATAGGCTTATAAGCTGGACACGAGTTCTCTCACATTGACAGTGGCTTGACGAAAATTGCAGACTGACCCCTCACTCATCTGGTGCCTTCGGGAGGTAGAGATGTTTGAGATATATATATCTCGAACTATCTACTTCTTTTGTAAGGTCTGATGGCGTAGTGGGTTAAAGCATACTAGTTATGCCAGCTACTGGAAGGTAGTTGTGCTTTCTGGGTTCGAGTCCCACTGGTGGGTGTTGTCCAAAGATTGTTTATCTTCACTTGTGGTTTATGCAAGTATAGGCTTATAAGCTGGACACGAGTTCTCTCACATTGACAGTGGCTTGACGAAAATTGCAGACTGACCCCTCACTCATCTGGTGCCTTCGGGAGGTAGAGATGTTTGAGATATATATATCTCGAACTATCTACTTCTTTTGTAAGGTCTGATGGCGTAGTGGGTTAAAGCATACTAGTTATGCCAGCTACTGGAAGGTAGTTGTGCTTTCTGGGTTCGAGTCCCACTGGTGGGTGTTGTCCAAAGATTGTTTATCTTCACTTGTGGTTTATGCAAGTATAGGCTTATAAGCTGGACACGAGTTCTCTCACATTGACAGTGGCTTGACGAAAATTGCAGACTGACCCCTCACTCATCTGGTGCCTTCGGGAGGTAGAGATGTTTGAGATATATATATCTCGAACTATCTACTTCTTTTGTAAGGTCTGATGGCGTAGTGGGTTAAAGCATACTAGTTATGCCAGCTACTGGAAGGTAGTTGTGCTTTCTGGGTTCGAGTCCCACTGGTGGGTGTTGTCCAAAGATTGTTTATCTTCACTTGTGGTTTATGCAAGTATAGGCTTATAAGCTGGACACGAGTTCTCTCACATTGACAGTGGCTTGACGAAAATTGCAGACTGACCCCTCACTCATCTGGTGCCTTCGGGAGGTAGAGATGTTTGAGATATATATATCTCGAACTATCTACTTCTTTTGTAAGGTCTGATGGCGTAGTGGGTTAAAGCATACTAGTTATGCCAGCTACTGGAAGGTAGTTGTGCTTTCTGGGTTCGAGTCCCACTGGTGGGTGTTGTCCAAAGATTGTTTATCTTCACTTGTGGTTTATGCAAGTATAGGCTTATAAGCTGGACACGAGTTCTCTCACATTGACAGTGGCTTGACGAAAATTGCAGACTGACCCCTCACTCATCTGGTGCCTTCGGGAGGTAGAGATGTTTGAGATATATATATCTCGAACTATCTACTTCTTTTGTAAGGTCTGATGGCGTAGTGGGTTAAAGCATACTAGTTATGCCAGCTACTGGAAGGTAGTTGTGCTTTCTGGGTTCGAGTCCCACTGGTGGGTGTTGTCCAAAGATTGTTTATCTTCACTTGTGGTTTATGCAAGTATAGGCTTATAAGCTGGACACGAGTTCTCTCACATTGACAGTGGCTTGACGAAAATTGCAGACTGACCCCTCACTCATCTGGTGCCTTCGGGAGGTAGAGATGTTTGAGATATATATATCTCGAACTATCTACTTCTTTTGTAAGGTCTGATGGCGTAGTGGGTTAAAGCATACTAGTTATGCCAGCTACTGGAAGGTAGTTGTGCTTTCTGGGTTCGAGTCCCACTGGTGGGTGTTGTCCAAAGATTGTTTATCTTCACTTGTGGTTTATGCAAGTATAGGCTTATAAGCTGGACACGAGTTCTCTCACATTGACAGTGGCTTGACGAAAATTGCAGACTGACCCCTCACTCATCTGGTG
This sequence comes from Procambarus clarkii, assembly GCF_040958095.1. Lineage (NCBI taxonomy): Eukaryota > Metazoa > Arthropoda > Malacostraca > Decapoda > Cambaridae > Procambarus > Procambarus clarkii. Next base: position 229,437 of record NW_027189356.1, read on the forward strand.
CCTTCGGGAGGTAGAGATGTTTGAGATATATATATCTCGAACTATCTACTTCTTTTGTAAGGTCTGATGGCGTAGTGGGTTAAAGCATACTAGTTATGCCAGCTACTGGAAGGTAGTTGTGCTTTCTGGGTTCGAGTCCCACTGGTGGGTGTTGTCCAAAGATTGTTTATCTTCACTTGTGGTTTATGCAAGTATAGGCTTATAAGCTGGACACGAGTTCTCTCACATTGACAGTGGCTTGACGAAAATTGCAGACTGACCCCTCACTCATCTGGTGCCTTCGGGAGGTAGAGATGTTTGAGATATATATATCTCGAACTATCTACTTCTTTTGTAAGGTCTGATGGCGTAGTGGGTTAAAGCATACTAGTTATGCCAGCTACTGGAAGGTAGTTGTGCTTTCTGGGTTCGAGTCCCACTGGTGGGTGTTGTCCAAAGATTGTTTATCTTCACTTGTGGTTTATGCAAGTATAGGCTTATAAGCTGGACACGAGTTCTCTCACATTGACAGTGGCTTGACGAAAATTGCAGACTGACCCCTCACTCATCTGGTGCCTTCGGGAGGTAGAGATGTTTGAGATATATATATCTCGAACTATCTACTTCTTTTGTAAGGTCTGATGGCGTAGTGGGTTAAAGCATACTAGTTATGCCAGCTACTGGAAGGTAGTTGTGCTTTCTGGGTTCGAGTCCCACTGGTGGGTGTTGTCCAAAGATTGTTTATCTTCACTTGTGGTTTATGCAAGTATAGGCTTATAAGCTGGACACGAGTTCTCTCACATTGACAGTGGCTTGACGAAAATTGCAGACTGACCCCTCACTCATCTGGTGCCTTCGGGAGGTAGAGATGTTTGAGATATATATATCTCGAACTATCTACTTCTTTTGTAAGGTCTGATGGCGTAGTGGGTTAAAGCATACTAGTTATGCCAGCTACTGGAAGGTAGTTGTGCTTTCTGGGTTCGAGTCCCACTGGTGGGTGTTGTCCAAAGATTGTACATATATATATATATATATATATATATATATATATATATATATATATATATATATATATATATATATATATATATATATATATATATATATATATATATATATATATGTCGTACCTAGTAGCCAGAACGCACTTCCCAGCCTACTATACAAGGCCCAATTTGCCTAATAAGCCAAGTTTTCATGAATTAATTGTTTTTCAACTACCTAACCTACCTAACCTAACCTAACCTAACTTTTTCAGCTACCTAACCTTAACTAACCTATAAAGATAGGTTAGGTTAGGTTAGGTAGGGTTGGTTAGGTTCGGTCATATATTTACGTTAATTTTAACTCCAATAAAAAAATTTGACCTCAAACATAATGAATTTGGTAACTTTATCATTTCATAAGAAAAAAATTAGAGAAAATATATTAATTCAGGAAAACTTGGCTTATTAGGCAAATCGGGCCTTGCATAGTAGGCCGATAAGTGCGTTCTGGCTACTAGGTACGATATATATATATATATATATATATATATATATATATATATATATATATATATATATATATATATATATATATATATATATATATATATATATATATATATATGGCACAACTCTCCTAAACACGAGAGTTAAGTATACAACTTTAGAACACTTTCCCACCAGGAGACTCGAACCCTAGCCAGCACAGAAGCCTTCCAGCAACTGGCTAAACCTGTTATGCCAGTTGCTGGAAGGCTTCTGTGCTGGCTAGGGTTCGAGTCTCCTGGTGGGAAAGTGTTCTAAAGTTATATATATATATATATATATATATACATTATATATATATATATATGTTGTACCTAGTAGCCAGAACACAGTCCTCGGCCTACTATGCAAGGCCCGATTTGTTAAATAAGCCAAGTTTTCCAGAATTTACATATTTTTCGATTTTTTTTTGTAATGAAATGATAATGCTACCCATTTCATTATGTATGAGTTAAGTTTTTAATATGATTTAAAACTAATGTAGGTACGTGACCGAACCTAACCAACCCTACCTAACCTAAACTAACATAACTAAGTCAATAATTTATGTTCTTAATATACAGACCATCTTCAGAATAGACAGTACGTTTTAATACTAAATGTAATAAGTACAATCCTGACTATCGGCATAGTACATAAATGCACTTAATCGCCAGCATTGCACCAAAATATTGTGAATATTAGAGTTTACCTAAAAAGCTGTATAGAAAACCACGACCTAAACTTACCTTGGTTATGTAGGAGGACAAGCATGTAAATAGCATTTATTGCTTATCAATTACAATTATAGTACCTAACGTATATCTATATGGATATTACAGTTTTATAGAACTAATAAAACAAAACTAAAGTCTTTCAATAAATTATAAAGTAACTCAGGATATTTGCATTTTTTTTTATAAAATGTCTATTGTTTAAAACAACGGAAAAAAGAAATTCTTTATATTTATTTATTTATTTATTTATTTATATATATACAAGAAGGTACATTGGGTTTGTGAGAATACATTGGATAGTACAGTATTTACATTCTTGTAAAGCCACTAGTACGCACAGCGTTTCGGGCAGGTCCTTAATCTAGCAGATAATTTTAAGTAGGTAATTTCAATCAAAATTGATAAATGATAAAGATACATTACAAGAGAAAAATGAGATGAGAGAGATAAGTAGGTATATTAAAGCACATTGTTATATTAAAGCTCTGATTGATTACATTGACAGCTTGATTAGTAATTTAAACAAGGTTAATAGACACCATACAACAGATTGGCAGCACATATAAGAAAACAGCAATGATCACAATGGTAAAGATGTTCAAATGTTTAAAACTTGTGTGCATAGAATTGAACACAAAAACTTCAACCTAAAAATTTTGAGTGTATTAACCAAAAATAAGTAGAATATATGGGGAGGTAAATGTAACAGCATAATTAAGTGTAATGATATACTATTTAGATAGTCAGGAATGTACTTATTACATTTAGTTTTAAAGGGTACTGTCTATTCGAAAGAAGGGTTGCACTCACAAAATGAGTATGGGGTGCCCAATAAACTACAACTTGCATGATGAGTATAATATTCATGCTATATATTACAGTAAATAAAATATAACATTTTATCTGTGGCGTACCAAAGGTAAAATGGTAAATTTTAAGGGTTAACTGGAGAAGATCATCACGACAAATGGGGGGACCATCGACAAGCCGCCAGCTTCTTGTCCTCGTCGATGCCACTAATGTAAGTGGCCCTCAGGTATATAAATACTTTAATGACAAAAATTTGAAAATATATAGTATGGTTCCGAATGTCTGATGATAAAGAACATATTAAGGTTTAAAATCAAATTAAGAGCTCTACTTGTGGCTGACATTCCCCAGCTTGGCGCCTTCTTTTGGTAATTACTTGCTTGTGGCTGACATACTGTATATAATCAGAGTATTTCTGCCATAATTCAGCTACACATCAGTCATGCATCATAGTTAGCATATGCATATCTTTACTGCTGTTTTGTGTATTAACGCAAGTAAGTAATTATCAAAGAAGGCACCAAACCGGGAAGGCTATGTAGCACCATCATTTGTGTGGAATAATCAGAGGGCGCTAAATATCACTAAGAATGCCAATACGAGAACAAACGCTTAAGGCGAACGATATCAAAAGTATCCGATTCTTGGTGAATCCTATCGAGGGACAAGTGACCGCGAGGGACGGTCGGAAAGCAAGACACGCTCGCCCTGGAAGTGAAGACATTCAACAAGGATATGCACAACTGTAAGAGGGATAATGCAGTTAGGACAATAAGGAGCAGGGCGGCGCTCCACAAGGTGGACCCACCACAGAGGCATGCACGGAACAACACGAGGAGAAATATTAGTAATACTAACTGAAAGAGAATGTTGCAGGAGAGACAACCTGACAGAAAGAGGGAGATGGTGAAGGGGAACAGGAACTATAGGACTGGGGAAAAGTCAAAGCACGACACAGGCAAGAGTGAGGGTGTTGTAAGGACCACGCAAGGTAGCGAAGATAGTAGCGATCTCGGCGGTCCTGGAGAGACAGGAAGCGAGTGTCAACATACAAGCTGAGGGCAGGAGTTGAACGAAAGGCACCAGAGCTGAGGTGCAACCCAGTATGGTGCCAAGGATCAAGACGGCGAAGAGTAGAAGGAGAAGCAGAAGAGTAAGCAATGCAACCATAATCGAGATTGGACAGTACGAGAGAGGAATGTAAAGAGAGGAGTGTACTCCTATCCGGTCCCCAAGAAGTATGGGACAAAACCTTAAGTACGTTAAGGGCCTTAGAGCATTCAACTCAGAGGTAAGAGATATGAGGTGACCAAGACAAACGAGTGTCAAAGATTAACCTCAAAAGCTTAGGAAAATCTTTGTACACAAGGGGATGACCATAAAGCGACAAAGAGGGACGGAGAACGACATGCTTCCGAGTAAAAGTCACAGCAAAAGTCTTAGTTGCAGAGAACTTGAAGTCATGATTGGAGGCCCAAGACAACACGGCATCAATCGCAAGTTGAAAAAGCCGTTGAAGGATAGGTGAATCATCACCTCGACAGCAGAGGGCAAGATCGTCGATATAGAGAGCGGAGAAGACGCCAGAAGGGAGGGAAGAAGACCATTGAGGGCAACCAGAAAAAGATTAGTGCTCAGAACACTACCCTGGGGTACACCTTCGTATTGTCGAAAAGAGGCAGAGAGAGTGGCACCAAGCCTCACTCTAAAGGAACGATGAGAGAGGAAGCTTCGGAGGAAGAGAAGGAGATTACCACAAAGGCCAAAATAACGAAGTTGGGACAGAATATGGTATCTCCAGGTGGTGTCGTAAGCCTTTTCCAGGTCAAAAAGGAAAGCTACAATGAAGGTCTTCACAGCAAAAGCAGTGCGAATATGAACGTCCAAGTTCACCAGAACATAAGTCGTGCTGCGGCACTTGTGAAAACCGAATTCAGAAGGGAAGAGGAGGTGAAAGCGTTCCAAGAACATCAGACACACATTGTCCACTCGTTCAAAGAGTTTGTTAACACAACTCGGTGAGGGAAATAGGGCGGAAGTCCTTAGAGAATGTCCCGAGAGACCCCGGTTTCCGAATAGGGCAGTACAACGGCATTGAGCCAGTCTTCAGAGACTGACGACGACTCCCAGACCTGATTATACACACTCAGTAAATACTGAGACGTGCAAAGAGGGGGATGCCGAAGCATCTCATAATGAATTTCATCTCAACCCCCTGCCGTAGAACCGCAGAGGGCCAGGGCAGACTGCAGTTCAAAAAGAGAGAGAGAGAGAAGGCATCTTTATAGGGAAGGTGGAGATGAGTGCAGAAATCTAAGGGATGAGATTCAAGAGCGGGCCTAAGAAGAAGGAAGGATTGAGGAAGATGAGAACCAGAGCTAACAGTAGAAAAGTGGGAACCCAGTTCTGGGTCCGCCACAAGAGTACCTGGAGGTGAAGGACCGTGAGACATCTGGAACGAACTTACTTCTTGCGGATTTTCTTCCAGATTTGCGGTAGAGAAGTTTCGGATATAATGGTGGAAACATAAGATTGCCAACTCTCATGTTTAGCTGTACGGATGGTCCTATGGGCCACTGCTCTTGCCTTCCGAAACAAAATAAAAGAATCAACCGTCTGCCGGCGTTGGTATTTATTCCAGGCTGCACGCTTACAGCGGACATAGTCCGTATTCCACCAGAGAACGCACTTCCACGTGCCCAGGAAGGTAGAGCGAGGAATAAAGAGGAAGGCAGTGTCGAAGACAGTATCATGAAAAAGGAGGAGGGCGTGAGGGAAAGGCAAAGCGGAGAGGTCGGAGAGAGTAGCATGGAGGGTGAATAGATTCCAGTCAGCCTTGGCAAACTACCACCTAGGGAAGGAAAAGGGAGGGTGAAAAGAGAAAAAGATAACAAGGATGGGGAAATGGTCACTGTTATGGAGGTCATTAAAAAACCCTCACGTGAAATCTAAGTAAAGAGACGACAAGCAAAGAAAAAGATCAAGACAGGAAAGGGTGCGAGTGCGAGAGTTCACTTGAGTGGTTTCACCAGGATTCAGAAGAGACAGGGGAAGAAGAGAGGACAAATGGTTCCAGAAGGCGGCCTTGGGTGTTTGTCAGAACATCACCCCAGAGGGTATTGTTGGAAATTTCCAACACTGATACATCTCTATTGTATCACAATACACTACTGTTGTATATTAATTACAGTATCAATTAACTTTACTAACTGTAGTACTAATATAAATTAATATTTCTATCTGCGCGTCATTTGCTGAAATTCTCACCACATCGAGAGGCAGGATTGCATCAGATATTATCTAGCAAGACATATTTATTACCAATATGTTAGAGAATTGAATAAGGTTCTCTACTTTTATCAGTATTCTGTATAATAATTAATTACTGATAATATAACCACTAATGATCCAATAACCGAGTTATTAATTAAAAATATCACTATTTAACAGTTTTATCTGTTATATACGAACGCCATGGAAATTCTCCCCCGATTTCTTGTTAATAAGGACACTGCTTAATCAACACCATCTAACGAGAATATAAACAATATTTAATTCCTTACAATTGCAACTCTATTCTCTTTAATGCATTACGTAAGTAATTATACGGAGAAGAATTCTCCGTCCTTACTAAATTCTATTGCGAATGCGAGAGGGGTTGAGGGAGACGCTAGCGGGACGACGCCATATTACTACAGCGAGACGTGAGGATTGGCGTGGCTGACGTGTCGCACAGCGATACGTGAGGATTGGCGTGGCTGACAAGTCGCACAGCATTAGTCGTGTGGTAGCTCAACAGACGGCCGCCATTCAATACCATCACGTGGTCTACAGTGCTCAACTGTTTAATAACGCGTCTACAATTATAGTCATGACCCGTAATTACGCGTACACAGCAGTGGACGCCAGGGACAGATGCGATACCGGCAGACCTTAGTGTTCTTGCACGCTCACGTTAAGTATACCTTTCTGGTTTGATGCATCATTCAAGATCGTGTATTTGTGGGTAGTCTGTCGTTATATTACAAGAAGACCTATACTACAATGTTAGTTGATTTTCCCTTTTTATTTCAATTTCAATGAATATTTAAATAATTCATAGCCTAATCAAATGCTACTCAAATTTCCATGATTGCAGCGTGCAGGCGAGGATGTAACAAGTTGTCTCTCTTCACCTACGATGTTCACTGCTGGTTTCTTCATTATTGGAATCTTGTGATCACGTGGACGAGTAATGAAACGGACTTAATGAAGTCGTCTTACAGCTAAGACATATGTTTTCGTAGAAATTTGAATAAGATTATTAGTAGTTTCTATATATAAATTCTTATAGGATAGTTAAGAGGAATAATCTAACGCAAGAATTTATCACTCGGTGTTTAATGAATCTACATTTATTATTTCTTAAGATTTAATAATCTTTCAATATTAATTATTTAATATGTCATATCTTGAATCTACATTCTAGTTCAGTTTTTGCAATGTTACTGACCTTTTAATGAACTAGTGACGAACCACACTGGTTCCTAGATATAAATGAACATCTAGAAATAACCCCCCAATGTTGATATTTGAGGCTTTAACTTTAATCAATTAATAATACAGTCTATTCATTGTCTTTAAGTGATTGTTAAATCAATTACCATACATAGGCACTGGTTCTATAGTGTTAAATTCATACTCACCTTTATTTGTTTTCCCTCTTTTCTCAAAAGTGGGTGGTCCTTCGATTTATGTTAATTATCATTATTAAATAATTCATTATGTGAGTAAATCCCCAGATACCCAACAGGTATGTCAACAGTTGAAATCACCCAACAGGAGCACAGGCTCCGGCAAGGAGTCCAGTAGGTCCTTAAGATCAGGAAGAGAAAGTGGGACATTTGGGAGGGAAGATAAATGGAACAAACCGTATACCATTTACTCTGACAAAGACATGGGAAGCAGAACATTGGATAGGCAATGGAAAATGTAGGGGGACGAAGGGAATGTTAGTACGAATCGAGAGAGCAGTAGAGTTATGAGCCCCAGAAAAAGCTGGGGGGGGGGTGTCGGAAAATCCGACACCATTTAATAATATCATACAGGCAGATAATATTGCTGTGTTGTATAAACAAGTTAACCCATAGAAAATGTAACTTGTAGTGGAATTTCCGTCTATAGAAAACGGGATATCATTACCACATACTATTATAAATTCACCACCTATTATGGTGGGAATTATTCTTAAATACATTAGTCTTTGGACTTTACCATCATAAAAACATCTCATATAAATTAACTTAATTATCAGAATTAAAATAGAGTAAATGTGACCCTTCTATCACTTACTGTCATCTGGACAATGTAGGCCAGTAGCGTCAGTGAGGAGGGAGTGGTCAGCCATTGTTATTGTTTAAGACCACAGAGTCGTGGAGCGAATTACGGCTCCTATAAATTCTCTTGGACGAAGTGTTATGGAAGATCAGAGTAGTGATCTGCCATCATCAACTCGCTGTCATCAATCTCAAGAGAAGTGTCTTTCCGAAACCCGTTTATCTAATCATTTTTGGCCATTAATGTCAGTAGATAGGGCGTACACGAATGATCGACTCAAACAAGGTAATTAAGCCTAGGTCTTTATGGTTCCATGTACAGTGTTTTCTCTGATATAGCTGTCATATATTAGGATTCTGGCTTCATAGCTAGCGCCCTTTTGACAGGTCAAGATGAGGAAGCATGTTTTGTGTACTGGGTGATGGAAGCTACCTCAAAGAAGATAATTTGGTGTCTACATCCTGGTTATACCTGGTGGACTAAGGCCTGCTGTACAATAAGATAAGGAACTTCTTCAATGTAAACTAATGTGTAGTTAATACTGTAGTTTGATTGGCTGCATATATATAAATTCAATATAAACCCCCCTAATGTGTAGAGGATCGATTTGTGAGACTATTGCAGAAATACAGTCCACTTATCATCATACAAATCGCTATCGAAGTATACAAATTAACGTAAATATAAATTCTATATAAATTCATATAAATTAAATAAATATAAATCTCACAGGTCGGTTCCCACATCATTTGGACCTTCGGAACCGGATTATTTGGTCCTATGAACCCACATTATTGGTCATCTGCGAGTCGGATGACAGATTATTTGGTCATCTTAGTACCGGATGAACCAGTTAACCAGTGGATTCATTAAATATACTAGTGCAGTGTGATTTATACAAAGCCAGCAGTCAAAGACGCAGGTGTTGCCTCGTGCGAGCTCAGGAGCCCTCTCAACTCAGTTCAGCCTCGTCAGCGGTTTCAGGGACATCCATAGATATTTGGTGGCGTGTTATTCTGTGAAATGACAGCGCTAATATTGAAGCCAGCCAAATTAGTGGCTGTGTCTTCGCGAGATGGTTCACGGATTTCGTGGTGTTAAATTTCGCGAGAGATTATCTACGAATTTTGTGGACTTTATTTCGCGAGGTCACTAATAATATTTAATACTTCTTGATAATATTAGAAGTTTTATAGAGGCAATTATCAATAATTGTGTATATTATTTCTCCAAAATAGAGAATTATTTAATATATTGCCTAGTGTTCACAATATAATATTTACTAACTACCAACCCACAACAGGGTAGGATATTACCATTGACTAGTTGAACTATTTATTGTTCATCCTAGTCCCATTACCATAGTCTAGTTGTACTATATTAAACAACCTAGCACCATTAATGAATGGTGCAGACCCTATTTTGGGTGTAAATTTTATCAACTCGAGTTGAGTTGTGTATATATAATAATTTACTTATGATCATTACACCTTTGAGTGATTAATTAGTGTCTATACCATCCAAGGGTGATATAGAAGAGCTAACCTAAAGGTACTTCCATGACACTGGTTTATCACTCAAATCATTAGTGTGTATGATTGTATATATATAATGTGTATTAATTTTAAGTGCTAACCTCTAGTAGAGGTAGGATTATCGCCTAGTGAGTGCAGAATTTTACCCTAGGCTACCATTAGTACTTGCTCATAATTTATGAGCCAGTGGTGCCCAATTAACAAGTCACCATGACTAATCCACAGAAAGCAAAGCGTGCTTTAATAGCAAGTAAACGTCAACTAACAAGAGATCTCGACTAATATGAACAGTTGTTATATGAGCCTGTAATTAATTATCGTCGGTTGAAAATACCACTGTTACAGATTCAAACCCAATTGCATATATTGAAAGCAAATAGGAAATCTTACCAAAATCAGGTCCACGACGACGACGACATAGTAGTTGAAGATGTGGAACCATTCCTGTCTGACCTAGCACAATATGAAGAAGAAACTCAAGGCAGGTTGGAACATTTACACAGGATAATTGAATCAGAACAATTAGCCAGTACATCAAATAAAGTAGATAATGTTATGGATGATCTGGATCTTTTCGAGAATAAATGTCAAGCCAGATTAGATCCTTTAATCAACAAGGATAAAGCTTCACCCAGTAAAGCTTCACCCAATATTATACCACCAGAAATTAAGCAGTTCTCAGACAATTTATCCACAGTCTCTGTGGATTCTGAAAACCCAATACCTGAGGCTACTAAGTTAACATGCCTCCAAGCTAGAGGTGAAGCTGAACCAGTAGTAGAAAATGTAAATGAAAATAGCGACAGCACTAATTTCCCAGTCCAGCCTCCTAGGAATAATGCTGGCAATGAGAAAACTGTCATACATCTAGTACTACAATTGCTGGATTTTCCTCAACCTGATCAGACTGCTGACTCATTACAATCCTTCAGCATGGAGTTTGAGTCACTACTAAGAACATTCAGTCTTAAGGTTGATATAACTACTAGTGAATGGATGACCAAAGTAGTCCTTCAACGAAAATTGTCCAGCGATATACTAGATGAATTATATGCACATCAACATAACACCATCCTGACAGTACAGGACATCATTGAAGGTTTGCATTTCATCATAAACAAACGACGAGCAAATGAGGAAGTTAAAGCCTCTTGCAAGCCTTCAGAAATAGAAAGTAATAGTCAATTAAAGGGTAAAACAACTACCCCAAATAAACATCAGTCAATTACTCAAACATCAAGTTGCAGAAAATCTGACAATGCAGCAGAATCCTCCAAGCCTACTGTTACTAGTTCACCCAAACCGGTAACTTCCAAACGTGCAGTAGGCTGGGGGACATGTATGTTCTGCAAAAAGAAACATTCAACGTACTGTTGTGCTAATTATCCAACCAGAGACACTCGTATTGAGCGACTCCAGGAATTAGGGAGATGTTCAAGGTGTCTCAAGTCACACAACAGACTATTGTGATACCCAATTCAACACCTGCAACAGGTGTAGAAGAGGTAGGCACCATGCAGCACTGTGCAAATATACGAAATTAACGTATTCAAGACCCAAGGTAGAAGATAGCATTCCCACCACAGTACAGTACTGCAAGGTGCAACAAACAAAGAGTGTCCAATCAGCAAAGTCTAAAGGTAATACAACTTTGCCTACTGCTCAAATTACCATCCTGAATAAGAGGGCCAAGGTCCGTACCCGTGGGTTGTTTGACCAAGGGTCCCAGAGAACATATGTCACTAAAAAGTTGGCAGATGAACTACAATTAAGGCCTGTAGCCCAGATGTCATTCAATATCTCAGGGTTTGTAACAGATGCAGGACCTCAAGTCTACCAGGTGGTACAACCATCAGTACGTTTAGGCAGGTACGTCTGTCGAGTACAAGCCATTGTGGTGGACAAAATACCAGTAGACCTACAAGTTCAAGGTCTGAGAGCAACAGCCAAATTCCTGAGAAATAGAGGAATAAAATTGGCAGATAATATTAAGTCTGATCACCTCACCGACTTCGGTCTCCTTGTAGGGACAGACTATTGCCATCGATTCATTGGTAGCCCTACTAAATATCAGGGCATAACCATGTTAAACTCTGCAGGAGGTAAATTACTCTCAGGCCCAATATCAAGCCTGATGAGACCTATGCCTGCAGATAAACAATACCAGTAGAAATCTAAATTTGTCAGCTGATTATATTTCTCCAGTAGCATTATACTAAGGAGATTACAGCTGACTATAGTAACAGAGGTTGATGTTAGTATCATCATTTAAAGCTGAAGATGAGTTCATGAGGCCTCAGTGGCAAATCAGTGAACAGTAGCCTAAACAGCTACAAGTCACTGCGACCATTGTCACTGAACCCACTGCAGTCTCAGAACCATACTTTACTTTAATGATGAGCTATTCAATCTTCTGAATCAATTAACTAAATTAAACCCCAATAAATCTGATGACTGATTTGATACATTTATTATTTAATCAAGATATATTCCATGGGCCTCAGTGTTCATATATCAGTGACCAGTTACCTGAACAAGCTTCACGTTATATCTAATGTCACTGATCTCACTGCAGTCCCTCAATCATACTTGACTGTAGTACTTGATCACATTCAGTCTTCTGGGTTAAATAATATGTAATTAGGCTTGAATTTTAGCCTTTCAAGAGTTAATAGGGAAATGAAATCGCACTAGACTTCTAACCCCTGCAACTCTAGTAAGGGACATCCGTCCTGTACGAACAGACGCACAAATGTGTGATTACTAACTACTAACATCAAAATAATCTAATAATTCGAAGGAGAAGTATCGGTGTTCGTCTGTTCTAAAGAGGACTTCGACCCGTGAGCAGGCCCCCGGGGAATTATGTCGGAAAATCTGACACCATTTAATAATATCATACAGGCAGATAATATTGCTGTGTTGTATAAACAAGTTAACCCATAGAAAATGTAACTGGTAGTGGAATTTCCGTCTATAGAAAACGGGATATCATTACCACATACTATTATAAATTCACCACCTATTATGGTAGGAATTATTCTTAAATACATTAGTCTTTGGACTTTACCATCATAAAAACATCTCATATAAATTAACTTAATTATCAGAATTAAAATAGAGTAAATGTGACCCTTCTATCACTTACTGTCATCTGGACAATGTGGGCCAGTAGCGTCAGTGATGAGGGAGTGGTCAGCCATTGTTATTGTTTAAGACCACAGAGTCATGGAGCGAATTACGGCTCCTATAAATTCTCTTGGACGAAGTGTTATGGAAGATCAGAGTAGTGATCTGCCATCATCAACACGCTGTCATCAATCTCAAGGGAAGTGTCTTTCCGAAACCCGTTTATCTAATCATTTTTGGCCATTAATGTTAGGTAGATATTGGGGAACCGGTTAGAACACGAATGATCGACTCAAACAAGGTAATTAAGCCTAGGTCTTTATGGTTCCATGTACAGTGTTTTCTCTGATATAGCTGTCATATATTAGGATTCTGGCTTCATAGCTAGCGCCCTTTTGACAGGTCAAGACGAGGAAGCATGTTTTGTGTACCAGTTACTGGGTGATGGAAGCTACCTCAAAGAAGATAATTTGGTGTCTACATCCTGGTTATACCTGGTGGACTAAGGCCTGCTGTACAATAAGATAAGGAACCTCTTCAATGTAAACTAATGTGTAGTTAATACTGTAGTTTGATTGGCTGCATATATATAAATTCAATATAAACCCCCCCTAATGTGTAGAGGATCGATTTGTGAGATTATTGCAGAAATACAGTCCACTTATCATCATACAAATTGCTATCGAAGTATACAAATTAACGTAAATATAAATTCTATATAAATTCATATAAATTAAATAAATATAAATCTCACAGGTCGGTTCCCACAGGGGAGGGGAGAGAAAAAGGAATAACCACGAAAGTGACCAGGACGAGCACCAAGCATCGGCTCCTGGAGACATACAAAAAGGGGTGAAAACTGTGTAATCATGAGTTGGAGTTCATGGAAGTTGGCATAAAATCCACGAATCCATAAATCCAATGGATCCATAAAATCCATTGAAGAATAGACATTGGCAAAAAGAGAAAGGACAGCAACAGAGAATAATGAAGAAACAAAGGTAAAGAAGAAGAACACAATATATTAAATAAGCTCAGGATCAGGATCAGAGTCAGCAAAGTCAGGGTTAAGGGGGCATTTATAAATTGAGTAAGGATGGAGTGAAGGGAGTGGAAGGACAGACCAGAGGCGGACGGGTAGATTCCGGAGGAGGAGAAGACAACTGAGAGGGGTGGTCTGGGACAGCAGGAGGAGGGGGTGGGGCAGAAACAGGGGAGGGAATCAGGGGCTAAAGTAACCTCTATGGCTGGGACAGGGGGCACGACCACCGAAATGGGAGGGGATGGAGTGAGAGAGTCAGGGGTGGGGGGGGGGGGGCAGGAAGAAAGTGTTGCCTTCTTACGCCGGGGAGGACAAAAGAGAGGAGCCAGGCTTATGTTTCTGACTCGAAGAGACAGGTGTTCCAGCAACAACGTACTGGGTGACAGACTCAATTGTCTCAACAGAAGATGAATGGGAGTGAACAACATGGAGAATGCAGGGAGGATGATGTATATCAGCCTGGACAGACAGGTGGTGTGGAGGGCCAAGAGACTGGGGGGAGGGATGGGAAGAAGGATCGGGGAAAGAAGACACAGGAGACATGGCAGACTGGGTAGGAAGGGGGGGAACTCCAGATGGAGAACCAGGAGGGGGGCCCCTTCAGGACAGAACGTAAAGGAACAGGGGAGGAAGAGGAGGGCGTGTCCGTGTCTAAGGCCTGGAAACGGTTGAGACTGAGTAAGGTGGGAAGGACGAGGAAAGGTAGAACGCAACACGCGACCATAAGATACGCCAGTGAAAGGGGTGAGACAGCGAACTTGGCGTCTCGCTTCAGGAAAAGACAGACGATCCCAGTGTTTCAAGTGGAGCACGACTTCCTTAAGATTATAGTGAACATACACGCGGGAGAAGGTTCACCACAATTGAGGTAGCGAGCCTGAGGGGAAGAGCACTCTGACTTAAAGTGATCATCATCCCTACACAAGGGGCATAAATACACAGTACTTGTGCATTTGAGAGCACCATGCCTGAACTTTCAGCACTTATTGCAAAGTCTAGGAGAGGGAATGTACTCCTGAACGTAGCATCTGGCACCAGCAAGATTGATAGAGGGCGGAAGGGTCCTACTATTAAAGGTGATTTTTTACAACTCGGAGGGGCTGACGGCGATGACCACAAAGGGGTCGAGTAAACGTGCCCACCTGGAGAACAGAATGGCCTTAGGCTTTGAGAATATATTTAATATTCAAATTCAAATTCAAATGCTTATTTAGGTAAAGTACATACATACAAGGGGTGATACAAATATTGATGAATTTATAGATAGAGCTAGTACATACAATGCCTAAAGCCACTATTACGCAAAGCGTTTCGGGCATGAAGAACACTAAAGACTAAAATTTAATACTAATTGAGATTAAAGTATAAAATGTGTTGAGAAAATAAAAAAATATAAAAAACGGGGGGAACATGGCAGAAAAACAGCAAAAATACAGTATGGTCGACAAACAGCATTGTTTAAAAAAATAACGGACATGGGTTGACATTATAGGGGAAAGGTAGGTTACAGGGAGTTAATTAGGTAGTGCTTAGTTTTTATCTTAAACTGGTTGAGAGAGGTACAGTCTTTAACATGGTTGGGAAGGTCATTCCACATTCTGGGTCCCTTGATTTGAATAGCATTTCTAGTTTGATTAAGTCGTACTCTAGGAATATCAAAACTGTATTTGTTTCTGGTGTGGTGCTCATGGGTTCTGTTACAACCTTCAATGAAGCTTTTGAGGTCAGGATTGGCATTACAGTTCAGCGTTATATATATATATATATATATATATATATATATATATATATATATATATATATATATATATATATATATATATATATATAAATATATATATATATATATATATATATATATATATATATATATATAAATATATATATATATATAGAACATCTTCAGAAGGTCCTTCTGAAGATGTATTTAATATACGAAAGTACTTAAGGAAATTTCCTGTTTCATTTTTCCTCCGTGGTCTGACATTGTCACATTCTTAATCACGTGTTTATTTTCGTGATATACACACACATATATATATATATATATGTATATGTATATATATATATATATATATATATATATATATATATATATATATATATAAATATGTATATGTATATGTATATATATATATATATATATGTATATGTGTATATATATATATATATAATATATATATATATATATATATGTATATGTATATATATATATGTATATGTATATTTGTATATTATATATATATATATATATATATATATATATATATATACATATATATATATATATATATATATATATATATATATATATATATATATATATATATATGTGTATATCACGAAAATCAATTCTCCAAAATTCATTTTTATTTCTAGTCTGACGCGACACGAGCGCGTTTCGTAAAACTTATTACATTTTCAAAGACTTTAGTTTACAAATACACAACTGAATAGAACTTACACATCTCCGATTTTGTTTATATCTACATTTGAGTGAGGTAGAGCAAAAAGTCTTAGTCGACATGAACTTGAAACCGGCCATATACTGCAGGTATGTTGACGACATTTTTACACAGGTACCTGATGTCAGACATCTGCAGGAGCTGAAGGAAGCATTTGAGCAGAGTTCCGTGCTGCGTTTCACTTACGAGATGGAAAAGGATGGGAAGCTGCTCTTTCTAGATGTAACAGTCATGGAAAAGAGCGGAGGTTTCCACACTGCAGTCTACACTAAGGAAACAAACATAGGAATGTGCCTAAATGCCAACAGCGACTGCCCAGACAGGTACAAGAGGAGTGTTGTTAACGCCTATGTCGACCGTGCTCTCAGCCACAGCTCAGAATGGAAGCAAGTCGACGAAGAACTCTGTAGGGTAAGGCAGGTCCTAGTCAATAACGGCTTCTCCAATGGTTTCGTCGAAGACATCATAAGAAGGAAAGTGAAACGCCATGCAACCTCTGAAGAGACAACTAACACAACACCTATACCCCCTATTAGACTATTTTACAGGAACTTCTTTTCCACAGCTCATAAAACGGAGGAAAGGGTCCTGAAAGATATTGTTAATAGAAACGTTATCCCTACAGACAAAAATCAGAGGATACAACTGACGATTTACTATAAAACCAGGAAAACGGCCAGCCTACTCATGAGAAACTCTCCAGACACAAAGCAGAACGCTTTAAATGAGACCAACGTCGTCTATGCCTTCAAATGCCCTCTTGGGGACTGTAAGCTCCAAAAAACCCAGTATATAGGCAAGACAACAACATCTCTTTCTAGGCGTTTAACGATGCATAAGCAACAGGGCTCCATTAAGGAACATATAATCTCTTCCCACAACCAAACCATCGCCAGAGAAATCCTAGTAAACAACACAGAAATCATCGATAGATACAGCGATAGCAGGCGGCTTGACGTCTGCGAGGCACTACACATCAAGAAGTCAACACCAGCAATCAACAGCCAATTAATGCACAACTATATTCTACCCACCTCAAGACTCCGCTCCAATATAGAAGCATCAAGAAATATGGACCAATAGGCTTTCTACAATCACTTCCATTCAATACCCATTGTTTCGTGTTCTGTCTTGTGTTTAGGAATTTAATACCCTATTAATACCACCTCACCCCATCCACCTGACTCAAATGTAGATATAAACAAATCGAAGATGTGTAAGTTCTATTCAGTTGTGTATGTGTAAACTAAAATCTTTGAAAATGTAATAAGTTTTACGAAACGCGCTCAAGTGTCGCGTCAGACTAGAAATAAAAATGAATTTTGGAGAATTGATTTTTGAATTACCACCAACAGTGAAAAGAAACGTACGAAAGATCGAGAAAATTCGTGTTAGAATTATTAATCTTACTTTTTCAGTCATATTTAATAATATATATATATATATATATATATATATATATATATATATATATATATATATATATATATATATATATAATACACATGAGAGGATGTGCAGTGACTTAATATCTAACATATTCAGAGATTTGAGTAGGGGTACCGAGTGATGTCTGGGGCCAGAGTGAGATATTGTCCTAATAGCTGCTTTGTGTTGAGTATTTAGAGGACGTAAATGATTTTGGGTAGTAGAACTCCAAGCACAAATACCATAGTTGAGATAAGGAAAGACGATGGAGTAATAGAGTGTCACCAGGGCAGGGCGAAGTACATAATATCTGATCTTAGAAAGAGTGCCAACAGTTTTTGAATCTTTTTTTGATATATTAAGAATGTGTCCTTGGAAATTTAGTTTGTGGTCAATGAGAATGCCAAGGAATTTGCCATCTATTTTGTTACAAATTTGGGTATTATTTATCCTGAGATTTATTTGATTTGAGGATTTATTACCAAACAAAATATAGAAAGTTTTGTTTGGCAATAAATCCTCAAATCAAATAAATCTCAGGATAAATAATATCCTCGTGGCAGTCCTTTAGGTCTCTAACACCAGTTGCAACATAGCGTCGGAGAACAGAGCCAACACTGAGGTTCTGCATTGGGGTCTCCCCAATGCAGAACAATGCGGCTAAGCAGGTAGCTGCATCCTGAGAAGGAGCAGCGACGACACGTGTACCGAGACGGGCGGGGTTAAAAGTAACAGAGGCATCTACCGAATCAACAAGGTGTTTGTGGAGGGAGAAATCGTCAGGAAAAGTTGAATCAAGATGATGTAGATCAAGTGTGGCCGTGGTGGGGACGGCATTGACAACCCCGGAGAGAGAGGTTAAAAGGTGAGATAGTCACAATGAGAGACAGAGCCGTGCCGAGGTCACCCGTGAGGGCTTGGGACTCAACCCTACCTAAGATGGGGGTGGGAGCGGGGGTGGGGGGGGGGTGGGGGTGGAGTAGTTCGGTCTGGGCCCAGTGTAGCGAGGGCTACAAAGTCTTCCATCACAGTCCGACTCAGGGGCCAGGTCGTCCACCTCACGAGTCTGGGTAAGAAAGATCGTGTCAGTTTCCATTCGGCATTCACTTTAAAAGCCTGGGGCTTGGACACAAGGGACACCACCTACCAGGGCAGCCAGGGAGGCCGAATGCGGGCCAGTGCAGGAAGGGTGCGTCGTCCCCAGCGATTCTCCCCCTTTTTAACAGGGGAGTTCTACTGCTTCTTCCAGTCTCCCTCACTGGTGCAAAGACCCCATTCCCCCTTTTGTCCCAGCCTGGACACCGAACCATCCACTTAAGGCAGCCCCTCACGGGCGACCCCTCCAGTGGGCGGCCCGATGACTCACAAGGCCCCAACATGGTGCCTTTTAGCACGTACAACACCCAAAGAGGGCAGGAGAGGAGACAAAGGCAACCCTCACCAGTCCCAGGGAGGTTTATGTGAGCCCCTCACTACGACAAGGCGACACCACGGAGGCGTTTGTGTATTAAAGTGACAAAAATTTTAAGTTAATTTCTGTCTGAATATGATGATGATAAAGTGCAATTAAGGTATCATTGCAACTTTATAGGAAATCGTTAAATGTTAAATGTATCTTGGTTCTAATACTTGAAATATTGTTACATTAAATGTTTAAAACAAAGTTTATATCTGTATTTTTAATAAAAAATAAAATACTAACGTTTATCAATGCATCTCTGAGAGTTACATAATTTATTAGGATTGTGCAGCCTGTGTTCACCATCTGGCTGGACACTGTTGCCTTGGTAGTGTTCATGTGTCCGGACACTGGTGATGGTGGAGTAGTATTTATTTAACCATATCTGGGTTTTCATGTAAGATATATGTTCCTTGAAATGTAGACACATTATTATCTACTTCTGTCTTTATTCTGACTTATAGACCTTTAAGGTTACTTTGTATATATGCAAATTAATTACGAAATTTATTGACATTTGTGCAGGGCTTCACACTCCCTGAGCTAGCCATCAACAATAAAAATGCTTATATCTTCACTGTCACTTCAGTTGTATAGGAACAGACAAAATCTTTTATTTAAACTACATCAAGTTCGTAAAAATTCCAATGGACCAATTAAACATTGTTTTGTAAGAGGTGGTAAAATACTAGCTAAGAAGTCTGACACTGGGAAAACCTATGAAATAACCACTGAGGCACACCTCAGATCTTTCCTCA
Organism: Procambarus clarkii; assembly: GCF_040958095.1. Taxonomy (NCBI): domain Eukaryota; kingdom Metazoa; phylum Arthropoda; class Malacostraca; order Decapoda; family Cambaridae; genus Procambarus; species Procambarus clarkii. The sequence goes on from NW_027189356.1 coordinate 249,609, forward strand.
CTGACTGTGGGTTATTGACTGAATAACCAGATGCCAAGTGAACACTATCCCTGGGGTCCCTTCTACCACAGAACACTATCCCTGGGGTCCCTCTACCACAGAACCCTATCCTTGGGGTCCCCTCTACCACAGAACACTATCCCTGGGGTCCCCTCTACCACAGAACACTATCCCTGGGGTCCCCTCTACCACAGAACACTATCCCTGGGGTCCCCTCTACCACAGAATACTATCCCTGGGGTCCCCTCTACCACAGAACACTATCCCTGGGGTCCCCTCTACCACAGAACACTATCCCTGGGGTCCCTCTACCACAGAACACTATCCCTGGGGTCCCCTCTACCACAGAACCCTATCCTTGGGGGGTCCCTCTACCACAGAACACTATCCCTGGGGTCCCCTCTACCACAGAACCCTATCCTTGGGGGGTCCCTCTACCACAGAACACTATCCCTGGGGTCCCCTCTACCACAGAACACTATCCCTGGGGTCACTCTACCACAGAACCCTATCCCTGGGGTCCCTCTACCACAGAACACTATCCCTGGAGTCCCTCTACCACAGAACACTATCCCTGGGGTCCCTCTACCACAGAACACTATCCCTGGGGTCACTCTACCACAGAACCCTATCCCTGGGGTCCCTCTACCACAGAACACTATCCCTGGAGTCCCTCTACCACAGAACACTATCCCTGGGGTCCCTCTACCACAGAGCACTATCCCTGGTGTCCCTCTACCACAGAACACTATCCCTGGAGTCCCTCTACCACAGAACACTATCCCTGGAGTCCCTCTACCACAGAACACTATTCCTGGGGTCCCTCTACCACAGAACACTATTCCTGGGGTCCCTCTACCACAGAACACTATTCCTGGGGTCCCTCTACCACAGAACACTATCCCTGGGGTCCCTCTACCACAGAACACTATTCCTGGGGTCCCACTACCACAGAACACTATCCCTGTGGTCCCTCTACCACAGAACACTATCCCTGGGGTCCCTCTACCACAGAACACTATCCCTGGGGTCCCTCTACCACAGAACACTATCGCTGGGGTCCCTCTACCACAGAACACTATCCCTGGAGTCCCTCTACCACAGAACACTATCCCTGGGGTCCCTCTACCACAGAACACTATCCCTGGGGTCCCTCTACCACAGAACACTATCCCTGGGGTCCCTCTACCACAGAACACTATCCCTGGGGTCCCTCTACCACAGAACACTATCCCTGGAGTCCCTCTACCACAGAACACTATCCCTGTGGCCCCTCTACCACAGAACACTATCCCTGGGGTCCCTCTACCACAGAACACTATCCCTGGGGTCCCACTACCACAGAACACTATCCCTGTGGTCCCTCTACCACAGAACACTATCCCTGGGGTCCCTCTACCACAGAACACTATCCCTGGGGTCCCTCTACCACAGAACACTATCGCTGGGGTCCCTCTACCACAGAACACTATCCCTGGAGTCCCTCTACCACAGAACACTATCCCTGGGGTCCCTCTACCACAGAACACTATCCCTGGGGTCCCTCTACCACAGAACACTATTCCTGTGGTCCCTCTACCACAGAACACTATCCCTGGGGTCCCTCTACCACAGAACACTATCCCTGGAGTCCCTCTAGCACAGAACACTATCCCTGTGGCCCCTCTACCACAGAACACTATCCCTGGGGTCCCTCTACCACAGAACACTATCCCTGGGGTCCCTCTACCACAGAGCACTATCCCTGTGGCCCCTCTACCACAGAACACTATCCCTGGGGTCCCTCTACCACAGAACACTATCCCTGGAGTCCCTCTACCACAGAACACTATCCCTGTGGCCCCTCTACCACAGAACACTATCCCTGGGGTCCCTCTACCACAGAACACTATCCCTGGGGTCCCTCTACCACAGAACACTATCCCTGTGGCCCCTCTACCACAGAACACCACCCCTGGGGTCCCTCTACCACAGAACCTTCTCAACACCAGAGTGTACCTTATTGTTTCATCTAACAACCAAAGTGTACTATAGCTCTGCCTTTCCATTCAAAAGGTTTTAAATTTTATTTTGTTTTTATCTTGTTTATCGCACCATTTTACATTGTTCATTTCTTCATTCGTCACTTACTGTATTGTTATTTGTTATTACTGTCACAGTACAATGAGCTATATTTTACTTTTACTTGTTTCAATTAAATGTGGTTTTCATTTTTTCTTTTTTTACTATAGTTATTTAATATTTAGAGCAGATATAGTATTTGACTAAATTGCATCGGGAAATTTTCGGCAATTTCTTACCTTATTGTATTTTGACTCAATTGCATCTACATGCAAGCTGATAGTGATCCTGAACTAAATCTGCTGTCACAAATTTACAATAGCCAGTATATTGATCATCACTACTGCAGGTATTACACAGCAAACCTTGCAAAAAACAAACTCCAGAATAACATTTGCCTATCAGTTTTCAGCCAAAATGCCAGATCACGTGGTAATCATTTTTGATGATATAAATGCACTATTCACAGCAGTAAGTACTAAACTATGGGTCCTTATTTTAAAAGAAACCTGGCTAAATAGAGACCATACCCAACTTTACAACTTTGTTGGTTACAAAGCCATTCACAACTGTAGGCCTAACTAAAAAGAAAGTGGCACAGCTATATATTACCAAGATACCTTCATCTGCAATAGTATCATTAGTGATAGAGATGACTACTGTGAATATACCCTTGATCACTTCAAGGAGTTCCCTTAAATCCTCCTTGACTATAGGAGCTATCTATAGATTTGCCGATACTAACAAAGCTTCATTATCAGATAACCCAAGGAATCTTATCGTAAACAACAATCTCAACTAAAATCACATCATTCTAGGAGGTGACTTCAATACTGACCTGTGTCAATAAAATAGCCCTCAAGTCGACTATTTCCTAAACTGCATGAACTCCTGTATGCTAATCCCCACAATCACCAAGCCCACCCGAGTCACTCAAACATCTGCCACTACCTTGGAGCACTTATGGACTAACGTAGTAGCTCCCCTTGCATCTGTTATAATCACTGACAGAACTGACCACTATTCTACCTTCCTCATAGCAAACATGGACATAACACCACCAGCGAACAAGAAACTTACCTTCAGGTTACACAGTGAAGCAGCAATTGACAATCTCACAAATGCACTTCACAATATAAACTGGGAATCTGAATGTAATAATACACAGGATATAAATTCATTAGTTAATTAACCTCTTCCTTTCCAAAACTCTGAGTCTTTACAACACTAATTTTTCTCTCCTCACCAAGCAAGTAACCGGCTAAAAATTAGACAATCACTGGCTCACAAGTGGCATAATCAATCAATAAGAAACATGAATATGAAAAAATCTTAGGAATGGCCTAGTTACAAAGGAAGTAGTTAAGAGGTACTCAACAATGCTTACCAGTATAATAAAAAAAGCAAAACTTTCCTATTGTGAGTAGATTCCAAGAAACAAAAGGCAACATGAAAAGCACATGGAGAGCCATCTCTATCATCCTAGGAGCTAAACAACATTCACATAACCAGATGAAACTCTCCAAGGATGATTATACACCTGCAACAGATCTTGAAGCGGGAACAGAATTTAATAGGTGCTTGGTGCTAACCTTGCCAGAAAATTTCCAAAGACTCAAGACACATATTACCACATATCTTTCAGGCAGCTATCCAAATTCTTTTCTCCTTTCACCAATCAGCCCGACTGGTGACTCATTGAATCACTGAATTGTGTCCATCATTCACTTACTGGAAACCAAAGTTGGGAACATTAGTGAAATACCATCTATGGTATACAAGAGCCCCTCCCATGCTCTTGTGCACCCAAAGCTCTGCTGTTCAGCAAATCTCTAGTATGTCATTCATTCCCTGATATCCTTAAAAAAACAAGAGTAACGCCAGTTCATAAAGGTTCATCCGACAGGCATAAGCAATTACAGACCATATCAAATCTACGTATATTATAAAAAATATTTGAACAAATTATTTACAAATAGCTCTACCACCACCTCCTAAAACCTAAAATTCACCATACTAAAAAACCTACCTAAAATTCAACATATTAAGTCCCGGTCAGTCTGGCTACCGCTCCCTAAAAAAGAGTTCCAACGATGCAATTATTAGTCTCCTTGATATAATCTTCTCAGCCCTTGACAAAAATGAGTTTCAGATTGGACTCTTCATTGACCTGAGAAAGGCCTTTGATTCTGTTAACCATAACTACCTCTTACTTAAACTCCACCATTATGGAATCCGAGGCCTTGCCCTGAACTATATATGATCCTATCTTAGTGACAGACACCAATATGTAGCCCCATCAATGATAAAACCTCTCCCACTCTACCATTAACCATAGGAGTGCCACAGGGCAGCATCCTAGTGCCTCTCCTATTTCTTATATACATCAATGATTTTCAAAACCCTGCTCTTAAATGCAAACCCTGTTCTGAAACTCTTCCTGGACAGATGTAATAGAACCCATAATCACCACACCAGAAATAAATATCTCTTTGGTATCCCCAGAAGTCAAACTTAATCTGTGTAAAAACACTATGCAAATGAAGGGACCTAGTCTATGGAACTCACTCACTAACGAATTGATAAGCTGTCCAACTTTTGCCTTATTAAAAAAAAGTGCCTAATTTCACCTTCATATTCCTACTTAGTGCTTTTAACTCGCATTGTATCTAGTGCTACCCAATCCGCCAATATATGTACATGAGCCTTTACATAACATGTACATTACTTTACCCTTGTAATCATTGCTATCCTCTTATATCATGGTGTTACTCTGAATGCAAATTTTACTTCAAAATACCTTTAAATAATCCTCAAATTATGCTACAATGTACCTGTTGATAACCCTCAAATTTTATTTTAATGTACCTACTAATGTCAAATTTTCTTATAAATTACTTACTTAAAATTATCTGTTAGATTAATGACCTGCCTGAAACGATATGCGTGCTAGTGGCTTTACAAGAATGTAAAGACACCAATGATATGTATTTTCATAAACCCAATGTACCTTCTTGTATATATATATACATATATATATATTATTAAATATGACCGAAAAAGTAAGATTAATAATTCTAACACGAATTTTCTCAATCTTTCGTACATTACGCTTCACTGTTGGAGGTAAATCAAAAATCAATTCTCCAAAATTCATTTTTATTTCTAGTCTGACGCGACACGGGCGCGTTTCGTAAAACTTATTACATTTTCAAAGACTTTAGTTCACAAATACACAACTGATTAGAACTTACGTATCTCCGATTTTATATCTACATTTGAGTGAGGTGGGAGGGGTGATGTGGCACTAACACAAGACAGAACAAGAGGGGATATTAATAGGGTATTAAAAGTATCAACACAAGACAGAACACAAACAATGGGTATTGAATAGAAGTGTTTGTAGAAAGCCTATTGGTCCATATTTCTTGATGCTTCTATATTGGAGCGGAGTCTTGAGGTGGGTAGAATATAGTTGTGCAATAATTGGCTGTTGATTGCTGGTGTTGACTTCTTGATGTGTAGTGCCTCGCAAACGTCAAGCCGCCTGCTATCGCTGTATCTATCGATGATTTCTGTGTTTACTAGGATTTCTCTGGCGATGGTTTGGTTGTGGGAAGAGATTATATGTTCCTTAATGGAGCCCTGTTGCTTATGCATCGTTAAACGCCTAGAAAGAGATGTTGTTGTCTTACCTATATACTGGGTTTTTTGGAGCTTACAGTCCCCAAGTGGGCATTTGAAGGCATAGACGACGTTAGTCTCTTTTAAAGCGTTCTGTTTTGTGTCTGGAGAGTTTCTCATGAGAAGGCTGGCCGTTTTTCTGGTTTTATAGTAAATCGTCAGTTGTATCCTCTGATTTTTGTCTGTAGGGATAACGTTTCTATTAACAATATCTTTCAGGACCCTTTCCTCCGTTTTATGAGCTGTGGAAAAGAAGTTCCTGTAAAATAGTCTAATAGGGGGTATAGGTGTTGTGTTAGTTGTCTCTTCAGAGGTTGCATGGCTTTTCACTTTCCTTCTTATGATGTCTTCGATGAAACCAATGGAGAAGCCGTTATTGACTAGGACCTGCCTTACCCTACAGAGTTCTTCGTCGACTTGCTTCCATTCTGAGCTGTGGCTGCGAGCACGGTCGACATATGCGTTAACAACACTCCTCTTGTACCTGTCAGGGCAGTCGCTGTTGGCATTTAGGCACATTCCTATGTTTGTTTCCTTAGTGTAGACTGCAGTGTGGAAACCTCCGCCCTTTTCCATGACTGTTACATCTAGAAAGGGCAGCTTCCCATCCTTTTCCATCTCGTAAGTGAAACTCAGCACGGAACTCTGCTCAAATGCCTCCTTCAGCTCCTGCAGATGTCTGACATCAGGTACCTGTGTAAAAATGTCGTCAACATACCTGCAGTATATGGCCGGTTTCAAGTTCATGTCGACTAAGACTTTTTGCTCGATGGTACCCATGTAGAAGTTTGCAAACAGGACACCTAGGGGAGAACCCATGGCGACCCCATCTACTTGCTTATACATGTGCCCATCCGGGCTCAAGAAGGGTGCCTCTTTAGTACAAGCTTGGAGTAGTTTCCTCAGAATATTTTCTGGTATGTCAAGAGGAGTACAGGCTGGATCACGATACACTCTGTTGGCTATCATCCCGATTGTCTCGTCCACAGGTACGTTGGTAAACAGCGATTCTACGTCCAACGAGGCTCTTATCCCTGTGGCCCGTGTGCCCCGCAGTAAGTCAACAAATTCCTTTGGAGACTTCAGGCTGAAGGCGCAAGGAACATAAGGAGTCAGCAGGCCGTTGAGTCGCTTCGCCAGTCTGTACGTGGGTGTGGGTATCTGGCTAATGATTGGCCGAAGTGGGTTTCCAGGCTTGTGCGTCTTGACATTTCCATACGCATATCCAGGTTTATATTCCCCAATGATCTTTGGCAGGTGGAGTCTGGATTTCTTGGCGTTCACAGTTTCGATCAGTTTGTTGACCTTTGCTTTTAATTCGGCTGTAGTGTCCTTCGTTACCCTTTGGAACTTAGTTTGGTCAGAGAGTATGATGTTCATTTTCGCCAGATATTCGTCTTTTTTAAGAATGACATATATTGGCGACTTGTCACCTCTCATGACAACTATCTCCTTGTTCTCACGAAGGCTTTTAGCTGCCGCTTTAAGCTCGGGGGACAGTATGGTGCTTCTGTAGTTGCCTCGATTCTTTCCTCCTTCTGCAATAAGTTCTGCTTGTAAGGTATCTTTGGTAGTGACCTTCTTTTGTGTCTCGAGGTCGAATATGTCGTCCAACAGAATTTCCAACTCTACTTTCCGGGCCATCTCACTCGGTCTGGACATAACATGACAGTTTATGCCCAGATTTAGGAGAGTGACTTGGTCCTCAGTGAGGTTAATTCCTGCAAGGTTCAGGAAGCCATCTCTTGGTCGTGGAATTGCCATAGGTCCTCCATATAATGTTGTTAGTTTCTTGATAATCCTTGTTTCAGTGCTGAGGTGATGTTGGTCTGTGAGGATGTCGAGGTGTTGTTCAATGCGGGTACGGAAACTATGGTCGATGTTGCTATTTCTCCACTCGTTTGTAGCATGAAGTATTTGCGTTTTGTTGTCTTTGATTTCATTCTCTGCCTTGTATATCTGATCACGAATCAGATCCTGGCGATATTTTATCGTGAAGGCTTGATTCCTTGCTGCTGGGTCGTGCGCTTTAATATTAGTATATTTTGGTAGCAGTCTTTCCTGTAGACATATATTATTAAATATGACCGAAAAAGTAAGATTAATAATTCTAACACGAATTTTCTCAATCTTTCGTACATTACGCTTCACTGTTGGAGGTAAATCAAAAATCAATTCTCCAAAATTCATTTTTATTTCTAGTCTGACGCGTCTAGTTTAGTTTATTTCTAGTTTCTCATGAGAAACTCTCCAGACACAAAACAGAACGCTTTAAAAGAGACTAACGTCGTCTATGCCTTCAAATGCCCACTTGGGGACTGTAAGCTCCAAAAAACCCAGTATATAGGTAAGACAACAACATCTCTTTCTAGGCGTTTAACGATGCATAAGCAACAGGGCTCCATTAAGGAACATATAATCTCTTCCCACAACCAAACCATCGCCAGAGAAATCCTAGTAAACAACACAGAAATCATCGATAGATACAGCAATAGCAGGCGGCTTGACGTTTGCGAGGCACTACACATCAAGAAGTCAACACCAGCAATCAACAGCCAATTATTGCACAACTATATTCTACCCACCTCAAGACTCCGCTCCAATATAGAAGCATCAAGAAATATGGACCAATAGGCTTTCTACAAACACTTCTATTCAATACCCATTGTTTGTGTTCTGTCTTGTGTTGATACTTTTAATACCCTATTAATATCCCCTCTTGTTCTGTCTTGTGTTAATGCCACATCACCCCTCCCACCTCACTCAAATGTAGATATAAAATCGGAGATACGTAAGTTCTAATCAGTTGTGTATTTGTGAACTAAAGTCTTTGAAAATGTAATAAGTTTTACGAAACGCGCCCGTGTCGCGTCAGACTAGAAATAAAAATGAATTTTGGAGAATTGATTTTTGATTTACCTCCAACAGTGAAGCGTAATGTACGAAAGATTGAGAAAATTCGTGTTAGAATTATTAATCTTACTTTTTCGGTCATATTTAATAATATATGTCTACAGGAAAGACTGCTACCAAAATATACATACATATATATATATATATATATATATATATATATATATATATATATATATATATATATTATATATATATATAAATAAATAAATATATATTTATACAAAAGTATTAACATGCAGCTTATATTTCTGTCTTTATGATGACATAGAAAACTTCATTTATTACAGTATCAAGAAGTTTTTTAAGTTAACATTGATCTTCTAAAGATCGTAGTTCCCATTGATAGGGAGAGCGCTGGCCAAAAACCTTGTTCAAAATATAAATATCTTTCCTATCTAATAAGATGAATCCATCTCTGTGATGGATTCACAAAAACTATTTTATCTCTACCACTCTGATAACATATACAAATATAATCTTTATTTGTGAATCTCTGTTAATTAATTAATTAATTAATTAAGCAATATATCAGAGAGCGTGTAGGGTTTGGTGTTTTATGAGCGAAAAAGACATGGGTAGTTTAAGTAGTGAACAAATACCAATGAATAACGTTAGTATCTATATAACAAAACTATTGTCCTATGAAGTTTATTTAACTTCAAGTCACGTTTTTTTAATAAAGATTAAATGTTTTATGGCTATTTATGCAGGATATTATTATATTATCAACGAAGCAGCAAAACAACTAAAAAATCTGGACGATGTAACAATAAGAGAAGCTGACAAGACAGCAGCATATGTGATGATTACTACCCAAGAATACATGAATAAAATCAGCGACATCCTCAGTGATGACACTACATTTCAACGAATCACGAGGAACCCTGTGGAAGACCTTAAACACAGAGTGAACAAAACTATTACTAGGTAACAGGTAAACCACTATGCTCAATAATCAGCCAAATACCAACTCCAACCTATCACCTGGCAAAAAGGCTTAACGAACTCCTACCTCCATACACTACAGGCAATTACAGTCTACAATCAGCAGATTTCCTAGAATTAATCAAAACTACACAGCCCGATGAAATTATTGCTTCCCTGGATGCCGAATCCCTATTTACCAACGTCCCAGTCGACACCACCATAGACATGATACAGGACATCTTTCATCAGTCCGCAAGGTAACAAGTATCTACAAATAGACGGAGTAGCAATGGGCTCCCCTTAGGAGTGTTATTCGCTAATTTTTACATGGGAACTATCGAAGACAGAGTCTTCAGTAGTAGGTAAACACCAATTGAATACTGCCGTTATGTAGATGACATATTCGTCATAGTAAAAGACTCAGATGAACTAATTGATCTAAAAAGCCATCTAGAGTCAGTCCTCCTATTTACAAATGAAAATAGTGAAAATAACAGTCTGCCATTCTTGGATGTACTAATAAAAAAACAGGAACCTCTTTATTAGTGAATGCCTCCTTCAGGGCATATAATTCTGTTTGCAATGTTGAGCACCCACTACTCATGCTCCAGTAAGCTTCATGGTTGGTAGTGTAAACTGCTGCCCCAGCAGAACCTCTTCTTGATCAACTGATCCGTCTGTGAAGATATGAGTCGTTGAAGGTCTCGAGATGGTTTCCAGTTGTCGTTCTATGACTGCTTTGAGCCTCTGCGAAATGTATACTCATTGTTCATTCCATTTGTTCACACCTGACCCCATTGTTCGATCCACTTGTAGTCACCTGACCCACTAATAGTATAAATATAAATTTCCTGTACTGTAACATCACTTGAGAATGAACCATGTTGGTTCAAAATGTTGTGTAAATTTTATAATAAGTGTAATACATTCTTCAGTTATTTATTTCTTTTTTTCTTCACCTCGAACGAACATGACTTTTGGAGAACTCCTCTTCCAATTAAACCCGGATGCAAGAGCACTAGTCAGAGGGATAGAAGCCTTAAAACAGAAAATAATCAATACAGAATATGCAGTCATATTCAGTGAGACATGTATAAATGAAAACCTGCTGCCAGTATACACCGATATTATTATAAATACGCATTCTTCTTGTTTATATCACCACTTAAATTTGCGACAATTTGAGCAGAGATGTGCGACGACTGGATCACTGTGTTCAGGAGGCTGATACGCCAGCAAACACTCTCCAGGCAACCATATATCTTGCATAAGTCAATCAACAACATTGTCGCTTGGACCGGCGACTTCCTATGGCGTCACCTGCAACATATTTACTTTTAATTTCGTTATGAAATTAGATTATTTCAGAGTAAGAATAGGTTTGATCATGTTCTGCACTCAGCACCAACTTTATAGTAAATATACCATATTTCTTCATTACTTATGTAATACTAGCTGGCTCTGAGTAGCTTGTGGTGACTTTGGGTAGCTTTGAGTAATTCTACAGATCACACTCTTGGTACTGTAGCGAGTAGATTACCCAATAATATACTCGCTCCAAATGCATTGTTAATATTCCTGTCAACCTTTGGAGATGAATGAGGTGAGGCGTTGCACGGGCAACACGGTGAGGTGTTGCCCGAGCATATAAGCAGCAGAATAACAAACATTAACTAGTCTACTTTCAAGTGTGGTCTAGAGCAGACACTTGCGAGATACTGTACCGACGCTCAGTGCGCTCAACTCACACCAAAGTATCACCTGTGTACTTCTGTATATTCGACCAAATATATATATAGTATCTTAGTGTCTGTGTTTATTTGTCACCATGCTTTACGTAACAATAGAAACGTTACAGTACAAATACAGTAGTGGCTACTTCAAGTTTAAGGACTACATATGGAACTTTTGTGACAAGAAAGGGCACTTGAGAAAAGTGTGAAGAGAAAACTTGAAAACAAATAGCTAAGTCTTGGAGAGGATACGACCAGGGAATGCAGGAAGAAGAGGTAATGGTACTGTGGTCAAGACAGTAAAGGAAGGTAAACCGTCTGAAGAAGCTGCAGGTGAGGAAAGCAGACAATATTCGGAGAAAGGAAAGGAAGGTATATTCTGTGAAGTCACAAGTGGTGAATTTTTGTAATTGATGGGAAGTTAGTTCCCTTGAAATTGGACACCGGTGCTGCAGTGTCAACACTGTCTAGAGAGTGGGCAGATACGTTACAATTAAATGTTAAACATGTGGAAAATCATTAAGTGCATACGATAATGCCAATTATCGTATCGTATATGTTAGAGCCAATTCCACATAGTGAATGGGCATCCCCAACTGTACCAGTGTTGAAGGCAGACCGCAAAATCCATGATAATCTGTGCAGATATTTAAAGAATTAAATAACCTAATCCATTGTAAAAATACCCATTACCAAAAATAGATGAGTTGTACCTGGGTTGCAAGGGGAACAAAATTTTCTAAGACTGACCTGAAATATGCCTACTTGCAAACTCCTGTAGATGCAGAGTGTCAGAAATTGTTAGTTATTAATTTTCATAAGTAAGTAATTATCAAAAGAAGGCACCAAACCGGGAAGGCTATGTAGCACCATCAAAGACGCAAAATAATCAGAGGGCGCTAAATATCACCAAGGATGCCAATACGAGAACAAAAATGCATAAGGCGAACGATATCAAAGGTATCCGAGTCACCAAGAATTCTATCGAGGGACAGGTGACCGCGAGGGGCGGTCGGAAAGCAAGACATACGCTCGTCCTGGAAGTCAGGACATTCAAGAAGGACATGCACGACCGTAAGAGGGACAATGCAACTAGGACAATAAGGAGCAGGGCGGCGCTCCATCAAGTGACCATGGGTTAAGCGAGTATGGCCAATACGCAACCTCGCCAGAGCTGTTTCCCACCGCCGGTTACGGTGGAAGGAGGACTGCCACGAGGAAACACAACATTTAAGAGTACGTAGCTTGTTACCAGTAACAGACAACCAAGAAGCCTGCCAACGGGTAAGGACTGAGGAATGGATAACCGGGCAAAAGTCGGAATACGGAATGCCATTACGAGAGATGGGACAAGAGCGGACAGCTTCCTTGGCGGCAGCATCCGCACGCTCATTTAAAGACACACCAATATGGCTGGGAACCCAACAAAACTCAACCGACTTAAATTTACTATGAACGAGAAACAGCCAATGCTGGATCTCGACAACAACTGGATGAACTGGATTAAAGGACCCGAGAGCCATGAGGGCACTACGAGAGTCAACAACAACTACAAAGGAAGACTGACAACGAGAAAGTAGGAGACGAAGAGCATAGAGAATAGCATAAAGTTCCGCTGTAAAGATGCTAGTCTCCGGAGGCAAGCGACACATATAAGTGCGATCAGGAAAAACAACAGAGTAGCCAACACCGTCCGCTGACTTAGACCCATCGGTGAAGACAGAAACGGAGCGGGAGTGAGAAGAAAAGTGCTCGAGGAAAAGGCGTTTTAGAACCGTAGGAGGGGTAAAAGCTTTAGCGATACGGGTCAAGGAAGTACAAAACCGCGGAAGAGGGACCCTCCACGGGGGCAAAGAAGGAACAAACACGAGGAGAAACATCAGAAATACGAACGGAAAGAGAATCCTGCAGGCGAGATAACCGGACAGAAAGAGGGAGGGTGGTGAAGAGGAACAGGAACCGCAGGAGGGGTAAAAGTTAAAGCACGACGAGAGGCGAGAGGAAGGATGTAGCAAGGACCCGCGCAAGATAGCGAAGACAGTAGCGATCACGTGCGGTCCTGGAGAGACAGGAAGCCAGTGTCAACATACAAGCTAAGGACGGGAGTCGAACGAAAGGCAACCAGAACTGAGGCGCAACCCAGTATGGTGCAAAGCATCAAGACGGCGAAGAGTAGAAGGAGAAGCAGACGAGTAAGCAGGGCAACCATAATCGAGCTTAGACAGGACGAGAGAGGAATGTAAAGCAAGGAGAGTGCGCCTATCTGCCCCCCAAGAAGTATGGGACAAGACCCGAAGGAGGGTAAGGGCCTTAGAGCACTCAACACGGAGGTAAGAGATATGGGGAGACCAAGACAAACGAGTGTCAAGGAATAACCCCAAAAGCTTCGCGGAATCTTTGTATTCAAGGGGATGACCATAAAGTGACAAAGAGGGACGAAGAACAACCCGTTTCCGCGTAAATGTCATGGCACAAGTCTTAGAAGTAGAGAACTTGAAGCCATGATCAGTGGCCCAAGACGACACGGCATCAATTGCAAGTTGAAGCCGGCGTTGAAGGAGAGGCGAATCATCACCCTGACAACAAAGGGTAAGATCATCGACATAGAGAGCGGAGAAGACACCAGAAGGAAGAGAGGAAAGAAGACCATTGAGGGCAACCAGAAAAAGAGTAGTGCTCAGAACACTACCCTGGGGCACACCTTCGTATTGCTGAAAAGAGGGAGGGAGAGCGGTACCAAGGCGCACCCGAAAGGAACGACGAGAGAAGCTGCGGAGAAAGAGAGGGAGATGACCACGAAGGCCAAAAGAATGAAGTTGAGATAGGATATGATAATGCCAAGTGGTGTCGTAAGCCTTTTCCAGGTCAAAAAGGACGGCAACAACGGAGGTCTTCGCAGCAAAAGCAGTACGAATATAGACCTCCAAGTTCACCAGGACATCTGTCGTGCTGCAGCACTTGCGGAAACCAAATTGAGAAGGGGAGAGGAGGTGATGGTGTTCCAGGAACCACATCAGACGAACGTTAACCATACGTTCAAAGAGTTTGCAGACACAACTTGTGAGAGCAATAGGGCGAAAGTCCTTAGGGGAAGTACCCAGAGACCCCGGTTTGCGAACAGGGAGGACAACGGCATCGAGCCAGTCCTCAGGGACTGACGACGACTCCCAGATCCGATTATACAGACCCAGTAAATACTGAGACGTGCTCGGAGGGAGATGGCGAAGCATCTCATAATGAATACCATCGGAGCCCGCCGCCGTAGAACCGCAGAGGGCCAGGGCAGAACGAAGTTCAGAGAGAGAGAAGGGATAATTATAGGGAAGTCGAAGACGAGTGCAGAAATCTAAAGGACGAGACTCAAGGACAGGTTTACGAAGAAGAAAAGATTGGGGAAGATGAAGACTAGAGCTAACAGAAGAAAAGTGGGAACCCAGTACGGAAGCGACCTGCAACGGGTCAGCCACAAGGTGAATGATGGAGGTGAAGGACCGGTGAAACATCGGGAACGAACTTACCCGCTATCTTGCGGATACGCTTCCAGATCTGGGCCAGAGGGGTTTCGGACGTAATTGTTGAGAGATAAGATGCCCAACATTCACGTTTAGCCGTACGGATGGCCCTACGGGCCACCGCACTCGCTTTCCGAAAGAAAAGAAAAGAATCGGTCGTCTGCCTACGGCGGTGTCTCTTCCAGGCTGCACGCTTACAGCGGACAGCCCGAGCACAGTCCGCATTCCACCAGGGAACGCACTTCCGTGGACCCCGAGAGGAAGAGCGAGGAATAGAGCGAAGGGCAGCATTGAAGACAGTGTCATGAAAAAGGAGGAGAGCGCGAGAGAGAGGCAGAAGGGAGAGGTCAGAGAGAGCAGCACTGAGGGTAAAGAGGGTCCAGTCTGCCTTAGCAAACTGCCACCTAGGGAAAGAGAGGGAAGGGCGAAAAGAGAAAAAGGAAACAAGGATG